>NC_089586.1:28825649-29088149 GCF_019320115.1 Miscanthus floridulus | reverse complement strand
CACCACACCGAGAGAAGAGGGCTGAGGATGAATTCAGAAGAGGGAGGCGAGCAGAGAGCTCGAAGACACCGATCACCGGAGCCGGAGCGCTGCCCTGAGTGCCACCCCGACGACGTGCCTCGCCACCGCATCCACCACCGAACACCGCCAGCACCACTTGGTGAGTCCTTTTGCTGAGACCTCCTCCTAGCCCTTGGACGCCGTAGCAGAGCACGTGCACGCCACGCTCACGATGCCGCCGTCATGGCATGGCCACCACTTGCGCACCCGGCCTGCCTCGCCAGACTAGGAAGTAGCCGTAGCACCACCGTGAAGCCCAGAGGATAGTCACATAGACCGAGACCCCGATAGCCGATCGCAGCGCCTTGGCCACGAGCACCAGACCACCGGCCAGAGCTCCGCTGTGCACCACCACTGCGCATGGACTCCACCATGCCCTATGGTCATCACCGACGCTATACCCTGTCTCTCGCTAGCCATCTTAAAGGAAATGGGGCACCAGGACCCCTAGAACAGCCCCGAGATGCCCCGCCGGTGAGCACCGCCACAACCGAGCCACCGACCACTGTGGCCAACGCCCTAGGAAGCCCTAGCCGCCACCATGACCCTACCACTATACTCGCCAAGGCCTGGCGAAGCTTTTTCCCACCTCAATTAGACGCCAGCGCCGCTGTGGGAGCTTGCCGGTGAGCACACCACCGGCGGGAACACACCGGGGAAGGAAGCAGAGGATTCCCCTCACTGGCCGCACGCGCCTACACCCGGTGCACATAGATCAGGCCAAAGGGAAGAAGGGTGGACTCGGTCCACCGAAGACCCAGCCAACGGTCCATGGACCGTGAACATGAGTTCACCGTGAGCTACGCAATGTGGGTGAAACTGTGGACGAAGCCTAGTGGAGGCCCTTGGCTACGACATGGCAGCGCTACAGCATGCCACGTGGTGGGCCAAAGCCCAGCCCATATCCAGGCCCAACCAGCCCAGTTTGGACCCGGTCTGTGTTGACCGTTGACCGATTGATCGGACCCACATGTCAGCAACACAGAGACTTTGGACCCACATGTCAGTAAGTGACGTCATGCCGACGTCATGACAACGTCACACGGGTCCCACCTGTCAGTAACAACATAGCCGAGGTGACATCATGCTGACGTCACTGGTGACGTCAGCTACTGATGTCAGCAGCCCTGGCCCCACCTGTCAGTGACTAGTGATCCGTTGACCAGTTGACTCACCCATTGACTTGACGTTGACTTTGATCGGACCCACAAGTTAGAGACCCAAGAGCCTCTAGCCCCACCTGTCGGAAACGATGACGTTGATGACGTCATGCTGATGTCAAGATGACATCAGCAAGACCCCCCCACTTGTCAGCTCAGAGCCGAGAAGATGACGTCATGCTGATGTCATGCTAACATCAGCATGCCACATGGACCAGCCACAGCGTGACATGTGTCAGCCCAGGATTAATTCAGCCTTTTCCATTTTCAGAGATGATTTAAACTTCAGAAATTCATAACTAATTCATACGACCTCAGAAAAATATGAAACTAGGACCAGAATTCATCTAAAATCGAGCTTTATGCAATGAACCCATGTTTGAGTGTATTTGGCTCTTTTGAATTTTTATTGCTTCTTTGTGCTATTCTATAGATGTCGCTAACGTGACTATAATTTGATCGTATGTAGACTCAGAGGAGAACCAGACGGACGAGGATCGTGAGTACCGTGAGGAGTACGGAGACGACTACACTAAAGGTGCCACATCCCACCCAATCTCATAGCACCTATTACGCATGGCTAATATAGAACTGCTATTACTTTACTTTACTGCTATAATCATACTATGATAGGACTTGCATGGTAGTATGCTTTCTTGATGGCCTTTGCCTTGACGCAACCTTACCCCTGCATACCCTGCTATTAGGCTAGACACACGCTTACTGCTATATCTCATTGCTTATACTCCTACTACAATTATACTAAATGCGTGGTGGAAACTGGTGTTATCTGGACTATGGGGAGAGTGCTGCGTGTGTGACTTGGGTGTGTGGAGGGTGAGGGTTGTGTCGACCAAGTTAGAGTATACGACGAGCCTAGGGAAAGTCTTGCCAGGGGGTGCTACTTGGGCACCCTTGGAAATGGATACCTGTGGTGGGTAAATGGTATATGAGGTGGTCCTGGGTGTGAACCTGTGATGGGAGGAGCCCAGGGTGGAGGTGCTATGGTGGCACGGTAAATGGAAACCCTGATGAAGACATTCTAGCTTGGTCATCCCTAAGGACTTACTAGTACTCAGATTCACCGGGAAGCCTTACGTACCACTCACCCTATATGGTGTGGGACGGCCGGACTACTTGGTAGGATATTGCCACTACTGCTAGGTTGATAGCGGACAGTGTAAGGAGGTACGGGGCGCGGAGGATTCCCCCACACCCTTCCAAGACTTCATGGAGACCTTGTGGACCTGGCCCATGACTCACAGTTTTAGCCGCCCTAGACTAGACTTAGGGTGTACTAGGGCTAAATGGTAGAGTGGCATTATCCTAGGCTAGCAAGCGGCCAGAATCAGTCCAGTTGACGACGGTCAGCGAAGAAGGTAGATCTTGTGGTTATGTAAAACCTCTGCAGAGTGTTTGGTTGATCGATCGATACATGAGCCGACTTGTCGGCTATGGACCTTTCCTAGGTTTCGCTTAAACTAGATAGTGAGATGAGTCCTTCTCTTCTTCCCCCATGAGAGAGTGTTGGTCGTAGCCAGGGGCTATAGGCCTTAAGACAGTGCCGAGAGGGAGTTGGCCTGTCGACTGAGCGATGGTATGGTGATAGTGTGAAGATGGTGGTATATCGATACTAGGATCAAAACCTGGCTCTGGAAAGGGAATGGGGTGGAATGTGTGTGGGAATGGTGTTAAAACTTGACCAACTATTATTTACTTGATATGCTAAAACATAGGAAACCCCAGCCTCATAGGTTCCTTTTGAATATATCCAACTTGCATCCAATTTCCACAAAGCAATGCTCATAGAGTGGGAGTGGCCAGTATAAATCGTACTGATAAGTTTTGGCACACAGGTTCTGCAGAGGAGTATAGCTCCGAGGAGTTTGACGGTTGAGGGGTTCATTCCTACGCTCGAGTTTGGCGATCTTATCTTCAAGCAATTCTAAATGAATGCTACTTTGGATCCCACCAATGCGGTGATGTAATAATTTATGTAATTCCACACTATTTGTACTCTGATATTATCATTGTATGGATGTGGTATTCAACTAGAATTTGGGTAATATGATCTACAATGGTCATAACACACTTCGACTCTGTGGATTTCCCTTCGCGGAAATCAGGTCACTTCAACTTGAGCATCCGCTACAGGGACGGACGACGAACCTGTAAACAAGTAAAAGTATAGCTTAACCACTCAAAGACTTTTAATCATAAGAATCACAAACACTTACTAAATACCCATGGAGGTACAAAGCCAGCGTTCACCAAGGTACAAGTGGGGGAAGGTTACTGACAAGCCCAACACTTCTTCCCCGAACTCTTCCCTCACATCTCTCCCTATTTCTCTTCTAGAGCTAGCTAGGGCCTATGCCCATGGAGTGATGCTCTTGCTCTTGCTCTTTGATGCTTTTGTGCTCTCTAGTGTGTTGTCTAAATGAGAAGGAAGAGAGCCTCCTTTTATAGGTGGAGAGGAGGGGGTTCTTTGGAAAATGAGTCGTCCCCTCATGGAAGACACCAAACCGACCTCAAGATGTGTTGAACCTAGTGGTATAAAGTGTGAGTTAAGAACCGCGGACATCAACCTCTCTTGATCGATCTCCTAGAAACATTTCCCTTTCCTCAAATTCTTACTCCTTGTAGGACTATAGCTTGCATATCCCCTGTTGTAAGCCATTTGGAGCACTTTGTCATTGAGGAACACATACTGACAGGTTTCTAGCAACTGAACGTAGGGCTCATTCCTGAACTAGTATAAATCCTCTATGTTCTGAGTGCTTCTATTGCTAAGGAGGAACAAAGATCGCTATGGGGGTTTATATAGTGTGAGGAATCAGGAGGAGGAGGAGGAGAGGATCCAAGGACCAAGAGGCATCTTCTACCTTACCTTATCTACCCCGCTTCTAGTCTGCTCCGATCGAGGGGTATAATATGCCCGACATTGATTGAGCTTCAAGCAAATTCTAAAACAGACGACATGGTCTTTAAGAATATCGATTAGTTATGATCTTTGAAAGGTAATTTGTCATGATGCTCGCTTTGCATGTAGTGCAGATCCTGAGCTTGTTGAGCAACATTGTGGTGAACGTTGTACATGAACTTCTTGAAAAGAGAAGGGTCTCCAAAATCTCCATCTGCCTTGCTCCTCCATCTCCATCCATCCATTATCCAAGCAGCAAGTTGGTACCATGCAAATTCTACAATTTTACCTAGCATGGATCCTACATTTTTAGGCCCCCTTTGGATTGTAAGAAAATTCCTGTTTCTTGCATTTTTACCAGTGATTCATGTGAAATTCTTGTACAATTCCTGCATTCTAAAGGGAGCCTTAATTTCTTTACTACTTAGTATCATGGACTTTATCTTCAGCGCATAATCAATATGGTCTTAGGTGTTGGCTCACCATGGTTACTATACTTTATGTCTAGCAAGGTGGAGCAGAAATGGTTAGCCTGAAGGAGATGGCTCGTCTGGGTGTGGAGCAGGCCCCACCAACATGGCTACATACGCTACTGAAAACTAGGTTCTTTGATGCATGTCCCGAGTACCCGGCCAACAATTAGCTACAACTTTGTCTACACTCACTATGCCAGTCATGTCCTCTGCTCTAGCTGCCTTGGCAACCATGAAGGCCATGGACTTAACCAGGTACATAGGAGCACTCTGTATAGCAAATGTGGATTAGTTTTGATTTTTGAAAGAGAAATTTTCGTGATGCTCGCTTTATGTGAGGTGTAGATCTAGAGGTCGTCAGGCAACAACGTTGTTAAGGTATAGGATGTTCAGCATCTTTGGAGCATGCCATTGGTGTCTTACGAACTATATCCATAGACCATATGGTTCAGACATACTTGCAATAATGCTAAAATTGGGAATATATATGTATAGTTTATATTCTTGTCCGTGAAATTGTCAGTCTGAAGGAGACGGCTCGCTACGGCCTCGGTGCGTAGCAGCCTAGTCACGTGGCCTTAGTGGTGGCTAGTGCACCAGGTGGTCTTGGCTCACTATGGCCTAGGCGCACGGTAGCCTCGACTCGCTGTGGCCTCGGCATATGGCACATTCGGCGCATGGCGGCATCGGCGCGTGACAGCAGGTTGATACCTCATGGGTCCAACATTTTAGGTTGTTACTTTATGGATCATACATTTTTCTTGACTTCTTGGTTGCACATACTAGTACATAAGCATGTTATATGTGTTTGTTTGCTGTGGATACAGTACATATTATCCTGTGAGCTAGCGCATCAATTGTCATCCTGAAGGAGATAACTTGTCTGAATGCTGAGCGCACCGGCTAGCTAGAGCAAACAGGTTATACAAGAAATGCCCTGAGATTCAAGCAAACAAAGAGGAACAAATGTGAGCTCGCTCCTATGTACTTCACCGTACAACATTGTACTCATTTATAATCATCTTGAGTTCCTGAGTAGGGACAGGGAGAAGGTTGTTCTAGGGGTGGATCGACAGCCATGGCTAGCTGCGGATAACCTTGCCTTTCAAATGATTTCTTGTATGTTGATGGCTATGCCTATATTGCTGCTAACCTTGGCTTTGGATCTCCTTATTGGCTGATGGCAATGCCTATATTGTTTTCGAACCGGTTCTTTAATTTCCCCCAAACTGGATGGCGATGTGGTTCTATTGTTGAGGAGGAACAGAGACAGTTGTGGGGGTTCATATAGTGTGAGGAATTAGGAGGAGGAGGAAGGATCCAAGGACCAAGAGGTGTCTCCTATGTTACCCTATCTACTCCGCTTCTAGTCCGCTCTAATCCAGTGGTATAATATGCCTGACATTGATTGAACTTCAAGCAAATTCTACCACACACGACTAGTTTCTAGTAAGGCCCCCTTTAGTAGAGCTCCCACTGATTTTAGTCTCACAAAGAATGTATATGACACAAACTTATCCAAGTACATAGGATCACATGGACTTTAAAAATATCGATTAGTTATGATTTTTGAAAGGTAATTTGTCTTGAGATGCTCGCTTTGCGTGCGGTGCAGATCCTCTGGTCGTCGAGCAACATTGTGGTGAACGTTGTAGATGAACTTATTGAAAAGAGAAGGGTCTCCAAAATCTCCATCTGCCTTGCTCCTCCACCTCCATCCATCCATTAGCCGAGCAGCAGGTTGATACCATGCAGATTCTACCTTTCTATTGAGCTATAATCCAAATTCAAGCTTGGGCTGAAGCGAAGTGGCCCATTAGCGTTAAGAGGGACTACACTATCTATTAGTTCCGTATTGCTAATAGACGAGGGTGTGTGGTTTTTTTCCTCCCTATATATACTTCATGTAAGCCATCATCTTGGGATAAGAAAAGTTATAAATCCTCGATGTTTGTAAGCTCACTCGATATAGTGAAGATTTGCTGGTTGGTGCCTGTGGTTTTTTCCCTTCCACCTTGGGAGGGTTTTCCACGTTAAAATCTCATGTCCCCTGTGCTTGATCTACTGTTCTTCATCATTTATATTGCCTATCGTTTCTAAAAAGTGGTACCAGAGCTTTGTTTGACCTTAGGGTTTCGTGATGGCATCGATAAAGTTTGATCTATCGCTGTTGGATTACAAGACAAGATTTGCACTGTGGCAAGTCAAGATGCTGGGTGATTCTAGCACAATCTTCGGATCTTGATGAGGCATTGGACTGGTTTCAGAGGAAAAGGGTAGAAGTCATGGACCGCTGAAGAGAAGCAGAAGGATCGTAAGGCTCTATCTCTGATTCAACTTCATCTACATAATGATATTTTGCAAGAAGTGCTGCAGGAGAAAACTATCGTAGAACTTTGGCTCAAGCTAGAATCAATCTGCATGTCCAAGGATCTAATTAGTAAGATGCACGTGAAGATGAAGTTGTTCACGCACAAGCTGCAAGATGGTGGTTCAGTGATGAACCACTTATCGATCTTTAAGGAGATCGTTGCCAACCTAGTGTCGATGGAGGTAAAATATGATGATGAAGATTTAGCTCTTCTACTGTTATGCTCACTGCCTACTTTGTTTGCAAATTTCCAAGATACCATACTATTAAGCCGTGATGAACTAACCCTTGCGAAAGTATATGAGGCCCTCTAGATGAGGGAGAAGATGAAAGGTATGGTTTAGTCTGATGTGTCGTCCTCCAAGGGTGAAGTGTTGCAGGTTAAAGGCAGGCCCTGAGTAGAAAACCTACAACAACAACAATAATTGAGACAAGAGCAAGAACGGTAAAGGCCATTCAAAGTCTAGAGGCAGGGATAAGTTTTGTAGGTATTGTAAGAAAGATACTCATGTCATTGAGGATTGTTGGAAGCTGTAGAATAAGGAGAAAAGAAACGGTACATATAAACCAAAAAATAAATCCGATGGTGATGGTAAGGCCTCTGTTGTCTCCACTGTTGATAATTCTGATTCAGGAGATGTCCTGGTTGTTTTTGCTGGTTGTGTTGCTGGTCGTGATGAATAGATACTTGATTCTGCATGCTTGTTTCATATATGCTCTAACATAGATTGGTTTAGTTCTTATGAGTCTGTGTAGAGTGGAGATGTTGTGCGTATGGGAGATAACAACCCGCGTGCGATTGTGGGCTTTGGCTCCGTTCAGATCTAGATGCATGATGGCATGATACGCACACTGAAAGATGTGAGACACATACCAAGGATGGCTAGAAATCTCATCTCCCTCAGCACACTTGATGCCGAGGGGTATAGACACTCCGATTCAGGTGGAGTGTGTAAGGTATCAGAAGGCTCTCTCATTCATAAGATAGGTGATATGAATTATGCAAAGTTATATGTTCTTAGAGGAAGTACTTTACATGGTTCCATCACTGCTGCTACTATTTCTAATGATGAACCAAGTAAAACTAATCTCTGGCATATGCGTCTTGGGCATATGAGTGAACTTGGTATGGCAGAATTGATTAAGAGAGACCTGCTAGATGGCTGCACTATGGGTATGATAAAGTTCTATGAGCAGCTGTGTTTTTGGTAAGCACAAGAGGGTAAAATTCAATGCATTTGTTCATACCACCAAAGGTACACTTGATTATGTACATGCTGATTTATGGGGGCCGTCTCGTAAGCCCTCTTATGGTGGTGCTCGTTACATGCTTACCATTATTGATGATTACTCTAGAAAAGTGTGGCCTTACTTTCTGAAAAATAAAGATGATACTTTTGCCGCTTTTAAAGAGTGGAAAGTTATGATAGAAAGGGAAACTAAAAAGAAGGTAAAATTGCTTCATACTGACAATGGCGGTGAATTCTGTTCGGATGCTTTTAATGATTACTACAGGGAAGAAGGCATTGTCAGGCACCACACCATCCTGTACACTCCTCAGCAGAATGGTGTGGCTGAGCGCATGAACTGAACCATCATCTCGAGGGCTCGTTGCATGCTGTCCAATGCTCATATGAATAGGCATTTTTGGGCTGAGGCTGCTAACACCGCCTGTTACTTGATCAACCGATCACCTTCTATCCCACTTAATAAGAAAACTCCCATTGAGGTATGGTCTGGTATGCCTGCTGATTATTCATAGTTGAGAGTTTTCGGTTGCACTGCTTATGCTCATGTTGATAATGGAAAGCTAGAACCTAGAGCCATTAAGTGTCTATTTCTTGGTTATGGTTCTAGAGTTAAAGGATATAAGTTATGGAATCCTAAAACTAAAAAGACTTTCATGAGTAGGAACGTTGTTTCCAAAGAATCTATTATGTTTAATGACAACTTGTCCACAAATGTTTCACCAATTGGTTCTGATGAGGAGCAGGGAACATGTTAGCATGCAGGTGGAGCACGTAGATGATCACGAAACTAAAATTGTTGATAACAATGTTTATGATATTGTTCAGCACTCACCTCTTGTTTTGTAGCCTCAAAATCAGTCTATTGTAGATCGCAGAACAAAGAGGAGTTGTGGACCTCATCCACGTTTAATTGAGGAATGTGATATTGTTCATTATGCCTTTAGTTGTGCTGAACAGGTGGAGAACATTCATGAGCCTGGCTACATACACTAAAGCTGTTGTTTCTGGTGACCTGCAAGAAGTGGATTTTCGCTATGCAAGGGGAGATGCAGTCACTCGAGAAATATGGCACATGGGATATTGTGCGCTTGCCTAAACAAAAGAAGGCCGTTCGTTGCAAATGGATCTTCAAAAGAAAGGAGAGTTTGTCTCCTAGTGAGCCTCCAAGATTTAAGGCAAGGTTAGTAGCAAAAGGTTTCAGTCAGATTCCTGGTGTTGATTATAATGATGTGTTCTCTCTAGTTGTAAAGCATAGTTCAATTCGTACATTTTTCGGTATTGTTGCTATGCGAGATCTTAAGCTTGAGCAGTTAGATGTAAAGACTGTGTTTCTACATGGAGAGCTCGAGGAGGAGATATACATGGACCAGCCAAAAGGGTTCATAGTACCTGGTAAGGAGGATCATGTTTGCAAATTAAAGAGGTCCTTATATGGTTTGAAGCAGTCTCCTCGTCAATGGTATAAAAGGTTTGATTCTTTTATGATGTCACATGGTTTTAAGAGGTCTAAATTTGATAGCTGTGTGTACATTAAATTTGTTGATGGATCACCTATATATTTGTTGTTATATGTTGATGATATGTTGATTGCTGCCAAGAGCAAGAAAGAAATCACTACGTTGAAGAAACTGTTGAGTAGTGAGTTTGAGATGAAGGATCTTGGTGCTGCTAAGAAGATTCTAGGTATGGAAATTACAAGAGATAGAAATTCTTGTTTGTTATTTCTTAGTCAGCAAAGTTACATTAAGAAAGTTCTTCATCGTTTCAACATGCATGATGCAAAGTCTGTTAGTACTCCTATTGCTCCTCATTTCAAATTATCAGCTTTACAATGTGCTAGTACTGGATGAGGATTTTGAGTACATGTCAAGAGTTCCATATTATAGTGCTGTTGGTTCTTTGATGTATGTCCATGGTTTGCTCTCGTCCTGATTTATCATATGCTATGAGTTTTGTTAGTAGATATATGGCTAATCCTAGTAAAGAACATTGGAAGGCTGTTAAGTGGATTTTCAGGTATCCTTCGTGGCACAACAAATGCTTGTTTGAAGTTTGACAGGACTGATAAGGGACTCACTGGCTACGTGGATTCAGATTTTGCTGCTGATTTGGATAAGAGATCTCTCACAGGTTATGTGTTCACTATTGGTGGTTGTGCTGTAAGTTGGAGGGCAACATTGCAGCTCGTTGTTGCCCTGTCTACCACTGAAGTAGAATATATGGCTATTGCTGAAGCATGTAAAGAATCTATTTGGTTGAAAGGTTTATTTGCTGAGCTTTGTGGAGATGATTCTTGCATTAATTTATTTTGTGATAGTCAAAGTGCTATATGTCTCACTAAAGATCAGATGTTCCATGAGAGAACAAAGCACATTGATGTCAAATACTATTATATTCATGATGTGGTCACGCAAGATAAGCTAAAGGTATGCAAGATAAGCACACATGATAATCCTACTGATATGTTGACAAAGCCAGTTCCTGTTGCTAAGTTTGAGCTTTGCTCAAGCTTAGTTGGTATAACTATTTAACCCAAGAGGCTATTTTGGCACCGAAAGTATTTCTTTGTTGTTTCAAGGTGAAGGTTCGTTTTATGCAACAAGAAGAAATTTGTCTCAAGGTGGAGTTTGTTGAGCTATGATCCAAATTCAAGCTTGGGCTGAAGCGAAGCGGCCCATTAGCGTTAAGAGGGACTACACCATCTATTAGTTCCGTATTGCTAATAGACGAGGATGTGGGGTTTTTTCCTCCCTATATATACTTCATGTAAGCCATCGTCTTGGGATAAGAAAAGTTGTAAATCCTCGACGTTTGTAACCTCACCCGATATAGTGAAGATTTGCTGGCTGGTGCCCGTAGTTTTTCTCTTCCACCTTGGGAGGGTTTTCCACGTTAAAATCTCATGTCCCCTATGCTTGATCTACTGTTCTTCATCGTTTATATTGCCTATCATTTCTAACACTTTCTACCTGGCATGGATCCTACATTTGAGGACCCCATTGGATTGTAAGAAAATTTCATGTTTCCTGCATTTTTTCCAGTGATTCATGTGAAATTCTTGTACAATTCCTACATTCTAAAGGGAGCCTTAATTTCTATACTACTTAGTAGCATGGACTGCATCTTCAGTGCATAATCAATATGGTCTTAAGTGTTGGCTCACCATGGTTACTATACTTTACGTCTAGCAATGTGTAGTAGAAATGGTTAGCCTAAAAGAGATGGCTTGTCAGGATGCGGAGCGCGTCCCACCAACATGGCTGCATATGCTACTAAAAACTAGGTTCTTTGATGCATGTCCCGAGCACCCAGACAGCAATCAACTGCAACTTTGTCTGCACTCACTTAACCGGCTGTGCCCTCTGCTCTGGCTGCCATGGCAACCATGAAGGCCATGGACTTATCCAGGTACGCAGGAGCACTTTGTATGGCAAATGTGGATTAGTTCTAATTTTCGAAAGAGAAATTGTCGTGACGCTCGCTTTATGTGAGGTGCAGATCTAGAGGTCGTCAGGCAAAAATGTTGTGAAGGCAGAGGATGTTTAGCATCTTTGGAGCATGCCATTGGTGTCTTGTGAACTATATCCATAGACCATATGGTTCAGACATACTTGCAATAATGCTGAAACTAGGAATATATATGTATAGTTTATATTCTTGTCCATGAAATTGTCAGCCTGAAGGAGATTGCTCGTTGTGGCCTGGGCGCACAATAGCCTAGTCACACGGCCTTGGTGGTGGCTGGTGCACGCAGCGGTCTCGGCTCACTGTGGCTTCGGTGTGCGATAGCCTTGGCTCGCTGTGGCCTAGGAGCACGACGGCCTCGGCTTGCTACGGCCTTGGCGCACAGCAGCCTCAGGCACGTGACAGTAGGTTGGTACCTTATGGGTGCAACATTTTAGGTTGTTACCTTGTGGATCATACATTTTTCTTCACTTCTAGGTCACACATACTAGTACATAAGCATGTTCTATGTGTTTGGTCATCGTGGACACTGTACATTAGATCCTGTGAGCTAGCGCATTAATTGTCAGCCTAAATGAGATAACTTGTCTGAATGCTAAGCACACCGGGCTAGCTAGAGCAAACATGTTATACAAGAAATGCCCTGAGCTTAAACTAAACAAAGAGGAACAAATGTGAGCTCGCTCCTATGTACTTCACGTATGATGTTGCGCTCGTAGACAATCGTCTTGAGTTCCTGAGCAGGGACATGGAGAAGGTCGTTCTGGGGTGGATTGGCAGCCATGGCTGCTGCGGATAACCTTGCCTTTCGAATGATTTCTTGTATGTCGATGGTAATGCCTATATTCTTGCTAACCTTGCCTTTGGATCTCCCTATTGGCGATGGCTATGCCTATATTGTTTTTGAACTAGTTCTTTAATTTCCCCCAAACTGGATGGCTATGTGCTTCTATTGCTGAGGAGGAATGTAGATCGCTGAGGGGGTTTATATAGTGTGAGGAATCAGGAGGAGGAGGAGAGGATCCAAGGACCAAGAGGCGTCTCCTACGTTACCCTATCTACCCAGCTTCTAGTCCGCTCTGATCCTGTGGTATAATATGCCCGACATTGATGGAATTTGAAGAAAATTCTACCACACACGACTAGTTTCTACTAAGGCTCCCTTTAGTAGAGCTCCCACCGACTTTAGTCTCACAAAGAATGTATACAACACAAACTTATACAAGTACATAGGATCACATGGTCTTTAAAAATATCGATTAGTTATGACTTTTGAAAGGTAACTTGTCATGATGCTCGCTTTGCGTGCGGTGCAGATCCTGTGGTCGTCGAGCAACTAGTGTGGTGAACATTGTAAATGAACTTCTTGAAAAGAGAAGGGTCTCCAAAATCTCCATCTGCCTTGCTCCTCCATCTCCATCCATCCATTATCCGATCAGCAGGTTGGACCATGTAGATTCTACCTTTGTACCTAGCATGGATCCTACATTTTAGGCCCCCTTTGGATTGTAAGAAAATTTCTTGTTTCCTGCATTTTTCCAGTGATTCATGTGAAATTCTTGTACAATTCCTGCGTTCTAAAGGGAGCCTTAATTTCTTTACTACTTAGTAGCATGGACTTCATCTTCAGGGCATAATCAAAATGGTCTTAGATGTTGGCTCACCATGGTTACTGTACTTTCCGTCTAGCAAGGTGGAGCAAAAATGGTTATCCTGAAGGAGATGGCTCATCTGGATTCGGGGCATGCCCCGCCAACATGGCTGCATACGCTATTGAAAACTAGGTTCTTTGATGCATGTCCTGAGCACCCAGCCAGCAATCAGCTGCAACTTTGTCTGCACTCACTATGTCAGCCGTGCCCTCTGCTCTGGCTACTGTAACACCCTAAAATTTGCATGTTTTCAAAATACTTCAAAATGATTTATTTATGCATTTTGTGAGCACGTAAACTTAGAAACATAATAACTTTTGTTAAAATTAAAATCAACTATAAGGTCTAGCTACATGTTTGTGCATACATGCTGCTGCATATTGTTTTGTATTGAGTGGTTTGAAAGTAAACTCCAAATTGATTCAAATGGATTTGAAAATGAATTTGAAAATAGCACTTGAAATAAAAAGAAAAAGGAATTCTTCCTCCTCCCTCTCTTTTGGCCTAGCTGGCCTGCTCTTCACCCACAACCCGCTCGGCCTCACCCTCTCCGCCGGCCCAACTCAGCAGCTGGCCCGCCTCCTCTCTCTTCACCATTTCATTGCGTGGCCCACTGAGTGGGTTAGCCTTGCAAGCCAGCCAGAAGCAGGCTGCCCTCTCCTCTCCCTCCTGTCGCTGACGACCTGGGTCCACATGTCAGCCGCACCATCGTCTTCCTCCTCCCGTCTCCGCACCGGACTCTACTTGGGAGTCCGCCTCCACGCCGAATTCTCATGGATTGGCGTGCGCCCCATGCCGCTATCCCATAAATACCGAGCCCCCCCCGCACCGTGCTGCCTCCCCATCAAGCCCTAGAGCAAGCAGCCACCTCCAATCAAGCACGCAGCACCGCCGCAACCCTAAGCCACCGCCGCCGAGTTTGCTTCACCGCTCCGCTGCTTCTTCATTTGCCGCGACGGTCTTCCTGAGCTTCGTCGAAGGGTAAGGAACCCGTAGGTACCTCGCCTGCTTCTTCAAAATACGTTTTCTTTATTTACAGATTTGCCACTGATTTTGTTTTGCTTATAAAATCTCCGTTTTAAGTCCAATTTGATCCGTTCAAGTTGCGTTAGATTTGTAATTTCATAATCTACATGTTAATACTACTGTTAAACATGTTTTCAACTTTTAAAATTCGAGATTAGTTTTAATCTATTATTTTATTAAAGGAAATCTTGTTTAATTCATAACTTCTTCGTTATAGCTCTGATTTTTGTGATCTTCACGTCTGTGTGTTCATAGCGGTATGTAGATTCGTTTTACAAACTTTTCATCTAGATTCTATGCTGTTGGTGTATTGTTCTAATCAATAGCCTTTGTTTTCTATGCATGATTGCTCTGGATGCTTGTATGTTGCTGTGTTGATCGAGTATAGACGGTGAGCGATTCGTGGGTGATCAAGAATACTACTTTGACAATCAGGATCAGTAGGAACACTTTGATCAAGGCAAGTATAGCATGGGACTATCCTTGTTTCCTATTAACCTTAATACACTTAATTCATCTGCATATGTCTTCTTGAATTAAGGATTTCCTAGAATTGGACTTATACCTTGTCACCTATGGGTTTTTACATTGGGTAGTATGATGCTAGCGCTCAATTAAAGACCATGATCTTGTAAATTGACTAATAGTTTATGCAATAAACATTAAAATATGACTTTTTAGCAACTTGATAAAAAGGGGCTGTAGTATTTTGCTACTTTCTAAATGCTTTAGATTCCTCTCCTTAAGGACTTATCCGTAAGTGATCATCCGGGACATACAATATATGTGAGGGCCACATGGCTCTAGCTTTAGTCAAGTATGAGGACCTTTTCTAGCTTGTTAGTGGTTATCTTTATGGCACAAGAGGGGCTTGCCGAGTTAGGTATAGGATAACCTCTACTCTTATGTGTATAGTCATGAAGGGGGGGGGGGGTTTCCTACATCTGCTTACCAATTGGAAACCTAGCGGCCCTAACTTGTTAGACGAACCTTTGAAAGACTTCATAGTGTACCCTGCCTGCTCACCTTGGAAGTGTTTTGGGAGTTATAAACCCAAGCATATGGGTAATCATGACTCACAGTGAAAGTTTACAATCTCTGTAGAGTGTAAAAGTAGTATATCAGCCATGCTCATGGTCATAAGCGGCCTTAGAACCCTTATAGAATAGATGATCATAATTAATTATCTATTTTTGTTATTCCTTAATCATGTTTACAATGATCATGAGTTTACTTTGGGATTATGACAACTTGATGCTACTCTTATGCTAAAATTGTGACAACTAAAAGCTAAATGTTGTTAAACCCTGAGTCAAGCCTTTTGAGCCTCATGAACCCTATGTTACACTTGTTGAGTATGAGATATACTTACGCTTGATTATTTTCATTGTTTGGATAAAAATCCCGGATGGGTAATAGATTGCTATGGTAATGACGACTATCCTGAGGATTACTAGTCTTGTGGTCAACCAGTTGATGTCCCTGTGCTATAGAGCTTCCACGAGAGAGTAATCTTTATACTTTCGCTATATTTATGTGAAGACTATGTGATAATATTCGTGATGTAATAAACACTTGTGATGCTACTTTATATGATTTGTCGGCTTATGTGTGTGATTGATCTTTGGGCGCACATAAGATTATGCATCCCATTTTATCCTTAAAATTGGGTGTGGCAGCTGCCTTGGCAACCATGAAGGCCATGGACTTATCTAGGTACATAGGAGCACTCTATATGGCAAATGTGGATTAGTTCTGATTTTCGAAAGAGAAATTGTTGTGACGCTCGCTTTATGTGAGGTGCAGATCTAGAGGTCATCAGCCAAAAATGTTGTGAAGGTAGAGGATGTTCAGCATCTTTGGAGCATGTCGTTGGTGTATTGTGAACTATATCCATAGAACATAGGGTTCAGACATACTTGCAATAATGCTGAAACTGGAAATATATATGTATAGTTTATATTCTTGTCCGTGAAATGGCTAGCCTGAAGGAGATGGCTCGCTATGGCCTGGGCGTGCAGCAGCCTAGTCACGTGGCCTTGGTGGTGGTTTATATAGTGTGTGGAATTAGGAGGAGGAGGAGAGGATCCAAGGGCCAAGGGGCATCTCCTACCTTACCCTATCTACCCCTCTTCTAGTCCACTCCGATCCAGGGGTATAATATGCTAGGCATTGACTGAACTTCAAGCAAATTCTACCACACCCGACTGGTTTCTAGTAAGGCACCCGTTAGTAGAGCTCCCACCGACTTTAGCCTCACAAAGAATGTATACAACACAAACTTATCCAAGTGCATAGGATCACATGGTCTTTAAAACTGATTAGTTATGATTTTTGAAAGGTAATTTGTCATGATGCTCGCTTTGCGTGCGTTGCAGATCCTAAGGTCGTGGAGCAACATTGTGGTGAACGTTGTAGATGAACTTCTTGAAAAGAGAAGGGTCTCCAAATCTCCATCTGCCTTGCTCCTCCATCTCCATCAATCCATTATCCGAGCAGTAGGTTGGTACCATGCAGATTCTACCTTTCTACCTGGCATGGATCCTACATTTTTAGGCCCCCTTTGGATTGTAAGAAAATTTCCTGTTCCTAGCATTTTGTCTAGTGATTCATGTGAAATTCTTGTATAATTCCTGCATTCTAAAGGGAGCCTTAATTTATTTACTACTTAGCAGCATGGACTGCATCTTCAGCGCATAATCAATATGGTCTTAGATGTTGGCTCACCATGGTTACTGTACTTTCCGTCTAGCAAGGTGGAGCAGAAATGGTGTGCCTGAAGGAGATGGCTTGTTTGGATGCAGAGAAAGCCCCACCAACATGGCTGCATACGCTACTAGAAACTAGGTTATTTGATGCATGCCCCGAGCACCCGCCCAGCAAGGGCCATGCTAATAGGAGGAGCATCAGCTGCAACTTTGTTTGCACTCACTGTGTCAGCTGTGCCCTCTGCTCTAGCTGCCTTGGCAACCATGAAGGCCATGGACTTATCTAGGTACACTAGAGCACTCTGTCATGGCAAATGTGGATTAGTTCTGATTTTTGAAAGAGAAATTGTCATGATGCTCGCTTTATGTGAGGTGCAGATCCGGAGGTCGTCAGGCAACGACGTTGTGAAGGTAGAGGATGTTCAACATCTTCGGAGCGTGCCATTTATGTCTTGCAAACTATATCCATAGACCATATTGTTCAGACATACTTGCAATAATGCTAAAATTGGAAATATATATGTATAGTTTATATTCTTGTCCGTGAAATGGTCAGCCTGAAGGAGATGGCTCGCTGCGGCCTGGGCGCACAGCAGCCTAGTCACATGGCCTTGGTGGTGGCTGGTGCACGTGGCGGTCTCAGCTCACTATGGCCTAGGCATGCGGCAGCCTCGGCTCACTACGGCCTGGGCGCACGGTGACCTCGGCGCGTGGCAGTCTGGGCGCATGGCGACCTCGGTCGGTGACAGCAAGTTGGTACCTTGTGGGTCCAACATTTTAGGTTGTTACCTTGTGGATCATACATTTTTCTTCAATTCTAGGTTGCACATACTAGTACATAAGCATGTTCTATGTGTTTGTTCGCCGTGGACACTGTACTGAAGGAGATAACTTGTCTGAATGCTGAGCGCACTGGGCTAGCTAGAGCAAATAGGTTATACAAAAAATGCCCCGAGCTTCAAGCAAACAAAGAGGAACAAACGTGAGCTCACTCCTATGTGCTCCACGTATGACGTTGCACTTGTAGACAATCGTCTTGAGTTCCTGAGCAGGGAGAGGGAGAAGGTCATTCTAGGGTGGATCGGCAGCCATGGCTGCTGCGGATAACCTTGCCTTTCAAACGATGTCTTGTCTGTCGATGGCTATGCCTATATTGCTGCTATCCTTGCCTTTGGATCTCCCTATTGGCAATGGCTATGCATATATTGTTTTTGAACCAGTTCTTTAATTTCCCCCAAACTAGATAGCGATGTGCTTCTATTGCTGAGGAGGAACGGAGGTCGCTGTGGGGGTTTATATAGTGTGAAGAATTAGGAGGAGGAGGAGGTGGAGAGGATCCAAGGACCAAGAGGCATCTCCTACGTTACCCTATCTACCCCGCTTCTAGTCTGCTCTGATCCAGGGGTATAATATGCTCGACATTGATTGAACTTCAAGCAAATTTTATCCACACACGACTGGTTTCTAGTAAGGCTCCCTTTAGTAGAGCTCCCACCAACTTTAGTCTCACAAAGAATGTATACAACACAAACTTATCCAAGTACATAGGATCACATGGTATTTAAAAATATCGATTAGTTATGATTCTTGAAAGACAATTTGTCATGATGCTCGCTTTGCGTGCGGTGCAGATCCTGAGGTCATCGAGCAACATTGTGGTGAACAGTGTAGATGAACTTCTTGAAAAAGAGAAGGGTCTCCAAAATCTCCATCTACCTTGCTCCTCCATCTCCATCCATCCATTATCCAAGCAGCAGGTTGGTACCATGTGGATTCTACCTTTCTACCCGGTTTGGATCCTACATTTTAGGCCCCCTTTGGACTGTAAGAAAATTTCCTGCTTCCTGCATTTTGTCCAGTGATTCATGTGAAATTCTTGTACAATTCCTGCATTTTAAAGGGAGCCCTAATTTCTTTACTACTTAGTAGCATGGACTGCATCTTCAGCGCATAATCAATATGGTCTTAGGGCATGTACAACGCGTCTATATACCTCGTCTATACATCGCGTATTTTACAAAAAGAACCCCCGAACTGAGCAGACAAGCTCGCCCCAGCGCTTCGCGAGACGACGAGTGTGGCTCGTGGTCCAAGAAGCCAGTCATCTCTCTAGAGTCGCGTTGTACAGGGGAGTCAACGAGCGGAGGATCCAGTGCGGGCGCGTGCGTGCGGAGGAAGTTGAGGGCTTGCGGGAATGGATTTTGCGCACCAAATCCACCGCCGTCTCCATATATTCTTCAATCTTTTTGGGAAACTTCACCAGCGAGATGGACCACCCTAGCACACCATCGGATTCAGGCGCGGTGGCAGCACCGATGGCGTTGAGAGTGGCGGCGGGGCGGAAGGGCAAGGTCGGCAACACGCGGGCCTCTTCCTCCATTGGTCGTGGATCCAGCAGGGCAGCTGGCCTCTTCCCCGTTGGAGGCAGATCTGGCTCGATGGTCGGCCTCCTCCCCTTTGGTCGTGGATCCAGCCCGCCGGCCAGCCTCCTTCCCTTTGGCCGTGGATCCATGGCTGCATCCGACGCGGCCGAATCCTCCCCTATCGGATTTTCATTCCCTCCATCGCCACCTGCCGGCGCTAGTCCAGGGTCTTCCTCAGTTCGACATTCAGATGCAACATGGTAAGAGAACTTGTGAGCCTCTTCGTTGTGATGTAGATTACTGCATGTTTTTTTTTTCTAAAAATAGATATCAGTATATTATCAGTAGGTGTCTTTGATTATCAGTAGATTACTGCATGTCTTTGATTATCAGTAGAGTAGTGCATTTGGTTGACGTGATATGTTTCCTAGAAGAGTAGTTTGCTTCTTCTCTTTTGCATCTGCCTTACGTAGTGGTTATTAACAATTGCTTAATCAAGAAGGTAGTGGTTATTTATTAAATTAGTTGTAAGATTATCAGTAGATTACTGCATGCATTTGATTATCAGTAGATTACTGCATGTCTTTGAAATGTTGGACTAGCAGTAGCAGTGAAAGATTACTGCATGATTATCAGTAACCGGATTGCCAACTTAAACCACCCAGTAAAGAACTTTTTGTGTTCAATCTTCATTATGTTATGCCAAATGTATTCATAGGAAAGTCTCTTTTTCCTCTTATGAGTGCATAATTAGAGGTAACCTGATGAGAAAGCAAGCTTGTGTTATGCATTTTGGATAACTTTTATGTTTTTTTTCTAGTTTACTGAACCTTAGTATGTGCAATTATTCTCTGCACCTCAAAGCACACTTAATAGCAATTCAATGATGATAAGGACAGCTGAATGCTCGCATTGTTGACTCATTTCTTGATAAGGACATGATATTTCATTCTTGTATGTTTCATGATGGTAGCTGCTCTATCACTATTTCTTTTTATAGGGATAAAGACACACAAGGTGGTTTCTTGAGGTACTTTGGCAATCAGCCACATAATTTTCATTTGGTTGGTACACCTTCTCACAATAGCCATGTCAATATATCTATTCCTAAAACAAATGGAGGAAGTTCTCCCTCAGAGGTGGAATTCTTATCAGAGAAGCTACCTATTCTAGTCAATGATGAGAACGAAATGGTTAGGACTGAGAAGTGGATTATGTGGACACCACAAGAGGATGAAAGATTGATGAGTGCTTGGATTGAAAATTCAACGGACTCAACCACTAGAGCCGATAGGAAGGGCGAAGCATATTGGGGTGATGTTATCAAGGCATACAACAAGGAGACCCCACCGCAAAGGAAAAGGAATGCAAAGCAAGCCAAGGATCGTTGGCACAAGATTAATAGGTGGTGTGACCTCTTTGAATATGAGTATTTGAAGGCTCGCAGGGTGTTCACAAGTGGCTACTCTGATGAGATGTGGATGGATACAGCTGAGAAGTTCTATTTGGATCACAAGCTTGGACCCTTTTGTGATTAAGAATGTTTGGAAAATTTGTCATTTGTCGTGAAGTGCCGAAGTGGAAAACATACAACGAAGAGCTGAAGAACGCTCATAAAAGGAAGTCATATCACCTCGAAGAAGATGTGGAAAATGTTGACAGTGAAGATGAGATGCCAAAGTGACCAATGGGACAAGGCAGCTAAAAAGTCCGCTCTTGCTGCAAAAGGCAAGTCAATGGCAATGGGTGATGATGGAAAATCAGAGGAATCCGCAAATCATGTGGAAAAGCTTGATAAATTGAGCAAGATCCAAGAAGAAGTTAATGCAAACCGCATGAAGGTGCTAGAGATGCAGCAAAAGTTGTCTTCCAATAAGATTTAGACCACAAGGCTTACCCATTTAATAGCACAGGAGAACAGAGAGTCCAAGAAACTTGAGATGGAGGGGAGGAGGCTTGAGATGGAATCAAAGAAGCTTGAGATGGAGGGGAAGAAGCTTGAGAAAGAATCAAAGATGATGGATGCATATAACAACCTCATCTCACAAGATACAAGTTCAATGATAGACGACGAAAAGTCTGAGCGACTTGCTGCCATGAAGTGTTTAAGGAAGATGCTTTTTCTTGAAATTATCTAATGATTATTCTAAAGTTTCCCAGGTGCAGTGTATGCTTCCTGATTTTACATGTTATCTTGCTTCCTGATTTTACATGTTATCTAATGATTATTTTGAAATTATCTTGCTATATGCTTCCTGATCAGCATCATGTCATCTCATATGTCTGTTGTTGAATTCTTAGTTAGCTTTCTCAGCTGAAAACTACTATCGGTTATTCGTCTGATCTTCTCCTTCATTCTGTTTGTTTACAGGATGAGAATTAGAAAGCTAGTTGTTGTCAAAGCTCAACAAGATGCTGATGTATGGAGCTGTCATGCTTTTATTTTCTAATTTCATAGTACCTTGAAAATTTGCTAATTTCTTTGGCTGTCATGCTGATGTATGGAGTTGCAGAAATGCCAATGCATAGTACCTTGAAACATTTCTAATTTCTTTGGCTTCATTTTGTGTATTCAACGTAGCTGTGAATCCATTATCTATCAAACAGCAACACAATGATATATAAAATGATATTCATGAATGATCTTGGCTACATGCAAAGTATTAAATAGTTTGCAGACGACCCCTGTCTGTGGGTTGTATGATCTGTCCTTCTAGCTGTCTGTACATCAGATTCGAGGCTCTTGCAGATGATCTCCGGTCTGTGGGTTGTACATGCCCTTAGATGTTGGCTCACCATGGTTACTGTACTTTCCGTCTAGCAAGGTGGAGCAGAAATGGTCAGCCAGAAGGTGATGGAGATCATCTGGACGCGGAGCATGCCCCACCAACATGGCTGCATACGCCACTGGAAACTAGGTTCTTTAATGCATGTCCCGAGCACACGGCCAGCAAGGGCCGTGCTAATAGGAGGAGCGTCAGCTGCAACTTTGTCCGCACTCACCGTGCCGGCTGTGCCCTCTGCTCTGGCTGCCTTGGCAACCATGAAGGACATGGACTTATCCAGGTACACAGGAGCACTCAGTCATGGCAAATGTGGATTAGTTCTGATTTTTGAAAGAGAAATTATCGTGATGCCCGCTTTATGTGAGGTGCAGATCCGGAGGTCGTCAAGCAACAACGTTGTGAAGGTAGAGGATGTTCAGCATCTTCAGAGCATGCCAGTTGGTGTCTTGCGAAGTATATCCATAGACCATATGGTTCAGACATACTTGCAATAATGCTGAAATTGGGAATATATATGTATAGTTTATATTCTTGTCCGTGATATGGTCAGCCTGAAGGAGATGTCTCGCTGCGGCCTGGGCGCGCAGCAGCCTAGTCACGCGGCCTTGGTGGTGGCTGGTGTCCACGGCGGCCTCGGCTCGCTGCGGCCTCGGCGTGCGCCAGCCACGGATCGCTGCGGCCTGGGCGCACGGCGGCCTGAGCGCGCGGCCTGGAGCCTGCATGGCTTGAACGCTGGCTTGTAGAACACTAGAACTCCTGCACGCAGGCATGGCGGATATCGATTGCACGGGATACTCTATGGGTGTGGCAGACAGGTCACATGCATGGAGGTTGCTTGAGACACTTTATTAGTTCTTCCTAGGTATAGCTCATGGCTCTTGCTCGTTTCCTCCAGCCTGATTGGTTTTCAATTGTTTTTGTTAATATACCCGAATAATGTGTTACAAGGCAATTATATTCCGGTTTTCTTGTGCACAAGAAATTACAGACGGAAGCAAACTACGCATGAAATAATTTACAAAACTTCCAAACAGGGCCTAACTTGCAAGAACTTTTGTCATTTCATCATTTCACATATAAATTTGTATGGTACATCGATATACCCCAAGATCTCAGATGCAAATCATGTTTCAAGGAAAAAAGGGAGTAAAACTACTTGAAATGAAAAGGGGCTCACAAATCTTCATCTGCCTTCACCAGCTCCATCAATCCATCACCACCAAATAAGCAGCAGGATGGTACCTTGTGGGTCCAATATTTTAGGTTGCTACCTTATGGATCATACATTTTTCTTCACTTCTAGGTCGCACATACTAGTACATAAGCATGTTCTATGTGTTTGTTCGCCATGGACACTGTACATTCTATCCTGTGAGCTAGTGCATCAATTGTCAGCTTGAAGGAGATAACTTGTCTGAATGCAGAGCACACCGGGCTAGCTAGAGCAAAAGAGTTCTACAAGAAATGCCCTGAGCTTCAAGCAAACGCACAGGAACAAACGTGAGCTCGCTCCTACATACTTCACGTACGACGTTGCGCTCGTAGACAATCGTCTTGAGTTCCTGAGCAGGGACAGGGAGAAGGTCATTCTAGGGGTGGAGCGGCAGCCATGGCTGCTGCGGATAACCTTGCCTTTCGAACGATCTCTTGTCTTGTGGATGGCTATGCCTATATTGCTGCTAACTGTGCCTTTGGATCTCCCTATTGCCGATGGCTATGCCTATATTGTTTTCGAACCGGTTCTTTAATTTCCTGTACACTGGATGGCGATGTTCTTGTATTGCTGTGGAGGAATGGAGATGGCTGTGGGGTTTATATAGTGTGAGGAATCTGGAGGACGAGGAGAGGATCCAAGGAGCAAGAGGCGTCTCCTACCTTACCCTACCTACCCCGCTACTAGTCCGCTCCCATCCAGGGGTGTAATATGCCCGACATTGATTGAACTTCATGCAAATTCTACCACACATGACTGGTTTCTAGTAAGGACCCCTTTAGTAGAGCTTCCACGACTTTAGTTTCACAAAGAATGTTTACAACACAAACTTATCCAAGTACATAGGATCACATGGTCTTCAAAAATATCGATTAGTTATGATTTTTGAAAGGTATTTTTTCATGATGCGTGCTTTGCACACAGTGCAGATCCTGAGGTCATCGAGTAACATTGTGGTGAACGTTGTAGATGAACTTCATGAAAAGAGAACGGTCTCCAAAATCTCCATCTGCCTTGCTTCTCCATCTCCATCCATCCATCATCCGGGTAGCAGGTTGGTACCATGCAGATTCTACCTTTCTACCTGGCATGGATCCTACATTTTTGGCCCCCCTTTTGATTGTAGGAAAGGAGGAAGGATTAAGGATTTACCTGGTGTGAGATATCGCATTATTCGAGGAACCCTAGATGCTGTTGCAATAAAGAATCGATTCCTTTTTCCTGCATTTTTTCCAGTGATTCATGAGAAATTCTTGTACAATTCATGCGTTCTAAAGGGAGCCTTAATTTCTTTACTACTTAGTAGCATGGACTGCATCTTCAGCGCATAATCAATATGGTCTTAGATGTTGGCTCACCATGGTTACTGTACTTTCCGTCTAGCAAGGTGGAGCAGAAATGGTGTGCCTGAAGGAGATGGTTTATTTGGATGCGGAGCAAGCCCCACCAACATGGCTGCATACGCTACTAGAAACTAGGTTCTTTGATGCATGTCCCGAGCACCCGCCCAGCAAGGGCCGTGCTAATAGGAGGAGCATCAGCTGCAACTTTGTCTGCACTCACTGTGTCGGCCGTGCCCTCTGCTCTGGCTGCCTTGGCAACCATGAAGGCCATGGACTTATCTAGGTACACTAGAGCACTCTGTCATGGCAAATGTGGATTAGTTCTGATTTTTGAAAGAGAAATTGTTCGTGATGCTCGCTTTGTGTGAGGTGCAGATCTAGAGGTCGTTAGGCAACAACGTTGTGAAGGTAGAGGATGTTCTGCATCTTTGGAGCATGCTGTTGGTGCAGACCTACCTCATCAATGGCGACCCTGCAGTGTTACTGAACAGGCGGCCTTTGTCAGGTCATGGAAAACCTGGCATGTCTCACTGGTCGGAATGCGAAAGAGGACTCCAGGATGAGGCTTGCCGCTTCTACTCAGTAGAGTGCAAGGTCAGACATCTCGCTCAATTCGTGGTACAAGATGTTTTGCATGTGTAAAATGTGTGGCGACCGGGACTTGTTGCTAGATTTCAAGTTTTCAATTCTACTACCATGTTATAGAAATGAAATGACATCTGATGAGTTGAGAGGACTTAACATAACCTATTGCACTTTAGTCGTAGGTAGGAAATATAATTTATTTGGTTAGGCGAAGACGATGGGATTCTGTAACGACCTTATGTTTTCCTATATTTGAACTCAGGCCACCTAAGCTGTGACACATTTAACAGTAATTCATAGAGCTGCAACATATGGTGGGGATCCTAGCTAGTAGTGCGAGCTACCATTGATTGCTCTTCTAGCAAATTTAATTTCCCACTCCACTAATTTCTAGTAAATGTAGATGACTGCATGTGTAAGAGTACAAGCTAGCCTTACACACTTTTTGTTGAAGCTTATGATGAGTACTCCTGTATGCTAGAGAGCTATATATTTGCACCTTTTAGTTCCATACATACTTGCTAATGGTGCCTTGCTGCTTCCATTCTAATTATCCATTGTTGTTATCAGGCTAAAGGAATAGAGGACCGACTTGATTTCAGTGTGTCATTAGCTGTTGATCCAAACAGCGACGCTCTGGAGACGAGACTGAATCAAAGGACGACGAATATTCGTCCTGCCCATCCAAGTTTCAGAAGCTGGGAACCATATCAGCATCATCTAGAGGACGACCGATGGCAGGACCACCCTGAAGATCACGGTTAGTCTTTAGATCCACAAATGTGTTCATGCAACTAGATTAGAGATCCTGTGGTTTACTCCCTATTTTCTCTAATATAAGTTGTTGCTCTCGCGAACTGTAACCATAGAGCATATGGCTCTTACATACTTGCAATAATGCTGAAATTGGGAATATATATATTTATGATTTATATTCTTGTCCGTGAAATATTTTAACTATATCAAGTTTGGTATTTTGATTGGTCTAGTGTTACACATCCAATTCGTTTCACGATATTTTGCTATGAGTCCTATTTTGGAAGCCAACATATGGATATTATACTACATAAATATAAAAGAAAGTTGCATCAATGTTGCAGCACAGTCTATATGTTTGAATTAGGCTAGGAGCTGGAACAGAGAGAAAATATGAAGGTGAGGCATTACATAAAATTAATTGCCATTTGTGGTTTGGTGCAGAGCGCCTTCATGCCCTTTGCACCAATTCAGTACACAGGACCACGTGGCTGGTCTTACAAAAGGCCAATTAGTTATGATTAGTAATTTGTGATGATGCTAACTTTGCGTGCACTGCAGATCTAGATGTCATCTGGCAACAATGTGGTGAACGTGGTAGATGTGAAGCACCTGCTGAGTATGTGAATTGTGCAAACTTAACTCATCAGTAGCGACGACACATTGTTCCTTAATAGGCAGCCAATGTAGGGGTAGGGGAAGCTTGGCACATCTCGGTGCAAGGAATGCGAACCGGGATTCTAGTATGAGGCTTGCCGCTTCTACTTGCTCAGATGCAAGGCGAGACATCTCACTATCTTTATGTTGCAAGATTTTTCGTGCGTGTAAATTGTGTTGGGACTTGCAAGATTTCAAGTTCTCCATTTGGCTAAGATGTTGTAGCAATGTAATGGTTGTTGATGACTTGATTGGACTTAAACATAACTTTTGCGTCCTCTGTCCATATGTTTCTTATTATCCACTACATCTCAACTCAAGCCACCTAAGATGACACATTTCATTGTAATTCATTGAACTGCAACATTTTGGTGAAGATCGTAGCTAGTAGTGTGTGCCACCATTGACCGCTCTTCAAACAAAATTTACCACATCACTGACTAGTTGGCCTCGCACATATTTTTTTAAAAGATTCTCATCAGTACTCAAGTTTTCTGGCAAGCTGTATTTGTGTGACTTCCAATGGCATACACATACTTGATAATAATGGTGCCTTGTTGTTTCTTTTAGTCTAATTTTAAATTGTTATTATTAGGCTAAAGAAACTAGAGGACCAACTTAAATTCAGCATGTCGTTCACTATTGATGAAAACTGCATTAGCCTAGGAAAGGAGTCAGAAGCAGACAATAATGATCATTCATCCTGCCCAACCGAATTCTTTTGCTTGTCATGAGCTTAACTTTTAAAATTGGTGAAGCCCTATGCGTCCACCTAAAAATTAGCATATCAACAAGGCCTATGAGTACTTGTACTCATGGTGTGGGTTAATTTGCCTTTTAGTTCCGTGCCCATCGTTGGCTACTCCCTCTTATGGTGGAAATGATTACTGAAGTATTATGGTTGGGTGAGTGTGTCAGACATAGCCGTCGTCTTTGTCAGACAAGTGGATTAGATCTTGGTAGGTTTGTATTTTATATTGATGAAAAAATTATGGGCTTGTTTGAACTCTAGACTAGACTAAAATCTAATATATTAGCATAATATTTTGTCCCCCTATGATGTTACATTCAGGTATAGATGGCCAAACGGGCTGCTTGGCCCGGCACAGGCCCGAGCTAGGCACAACTTGCAATGACCGGGCCAGACACGGCACACCGTTCAGCCTGGGCCATGCCGAAGAGGGCTTCGTGCCTGGCCATCGGCCTAGGCATGGCTCTACAGGTCAATTTTTGGGCCAGGCTGCCCTGATAAGCCCGTCACATGTAGCGTGCCAGGCCAACCCATGGCCCACCAAATGTCGGCGATCAGAGAAAGGCGAGGCGAGGAAAGGTGCCCGCGTGCCATCCGCTAGTGAGTGGAGAAGGCAGAGGCCAGCGGGGCGGAGCGGCAAAGTTTGAGGGTGGAGATCGGGGCACACATCGACCGCGAGGCGCAAGAGGAGAATATATTGAACGAAGGAGGTGAGGCGAGCGCATATGCAGCCGCAAGCCCGCAACTCCACAAGTGGAGCGAGTGTGGTGTGGGTTTCTTTCCTCTCGCGCTGCACGGAGAGGTAGACTGGGGTAGCGTTTTGGGGAATAGGGAGCGTGGGCGCCCTTTAGCAGGCCATGTGAGGCACCGGGCTTCCACAAGGCCTTCCCACTAAATTGCGGGCCAGGCCATCTGACGGTCCCAAGGAGGGGCTAGGCACGGCCTACTCAACTGGACCATGCTGGCATGGGCCCGCTGGTCACTGGGCTAGGCCGGGCCACCGGGCTACATGTACAACTATACATATTCGGGCCTAAATTTGCTGAAATTTAGTCAATTTCGATCGAATCCTAGAACCCTATCCCTAATTAGGACTTAGCTACCTCACAAGGCTAGCAAAAATGGCACATGAAGAAAGCAACGAAAATGTGGCCTAGTATAAATTCATAATCGAAAATTTAGTAACTCCCGCTTGAGCTCCTGTATACTATGTGTGTTTTGGCCTGGCATGCATGGTCCATGAAAGATGGTACATAGATGATACATCATCTCTGATCTCTGTAGCTTGCACGAGAAACATAGGAACAATAAATAAAAGTGGATGGATGGTCCTTTCCGACAAAAAAAAGGTCGATGGACCTGTTCAACAAATTGCAGTTTCACAGTAGCTTCCACCGGAAGGGCGGGCCTGGTGCAAGTGGTAGAGTCTTACCGCCTGTGACCGGAAGGTTCTGGGTTCGAGTCGCGGTCTTCTCGTATTGCACAGACGATGGTATGACACCCTTCCCTAGATCCCGCATAGAGCGGAAGCTCTCTGCACTGGGTACGCCTTTTATAGTAGCTTCCACTGCTGCTGTGCTCCAGCAATGAGTCAGGAAGTGTAACCACAACCCCAATCGCCATCAAGTCACTGTCCTGTGTGTCATACCTCACACACGCATGTGGTTTACTTACTATCAGGAAATGTAAGTACGACTATCAGGTGGTTTGAGCGCGGAAACGTCAAGGTGAGAAGCAGTCAAGCAGAGATGAAATTGCTACGGTCAAGCATAGAGGTCACTTATATATAGTTATATTCAGTAATCAGTCACTGGCAGTAATCCGTGTGCCCGGATCAGCACTTAGATGTATGCTTGTTTTGACGCTGCGTGTGCATGGATTGTTCAACTAGAGCGGCGCAGGCCGACCGTATCTCATCAACGACTTCCAAGAACACATCAGTAACAACTGAGAGAAGCAAGGTAAGGCTTCGTCTGGGAAGACACAATGCGAGGGCGCGGCTACCCGTCGTATAGTCAACCAGGCAGAGCTAGCCAAGGCACCTCGTCTACCTCTTCGTCTCCGCACGCGCTTTAAGCGATCTCTCTCACCCAATCCGCGGGCATTCTTTGTGTAATTTGTTGAATCAGCCATGCAATTTAATTGTTTTGTCATTGGTTGTCTAATTTTAGGAGCCAACTTCTGGAATACATGAGTGTGGGTTTTATTTAAACATAGGCAGGAGCTCTGCCACTTAATTAATAAGACGAAATCATTTTATGTACAAGAAGACTTGCCAGACGTGATGCCAAACAGGACACTTGGGGGCTAACCACCCACGCAACGCTGCTGACCACAAACACGACACTACCATAGGTCATCGTTGCCAAGCATGGAAGTAAAGCTGCCAGCAGCTTTGATTTCCCATGGCAGGCAACAAACTAGACACCAAGCAACGGCCCCGAAGCAAACAGCCGCAAGTCATCGCTGCCAAGCTCAAAACACAGGGAAGAGCAGCTCCGACTTCCAGACATGAACTCGCACCTCGACTTCCGCGGTTGCAGACCCCAGCAGCCGCCGAAGAACACATCGAAGCCGCGACGATAATTCAAATGCAACGCCTTCACGAAGGGAGCCACGCAAATGGCGCCACCATAGCACGTCCAAGGTGGACCAAGTTTTCACCCTTGAATAATAATGCTAGAGAGAAAACATGATGCCCCAACAGGGAAGTGGTGCCCAACGGCGGCGGCGCCGTCACCAAAGCTTTCGCCTAAGCACCCTCTAGCACGAACGTCAGGTCGAGAAGCCAAACCCCCCTGCCAGCCATCACAGCCATCGTCATTGTCCCATCGCCCCACAAAAGCCCCTTCAGAGGGGCATCGATGCACACCCCCTCTGGCTGGGGCACGCGCGTAGAGCCGGACTTGGCTCCGCTACACGTGTAACACCACCGTACGCCGAGGCCGTCGTTAACGACCGTCGTCGGCTCTGGCACCGGTCGCCGTCGCTGCCGACTTCCGCCGCCAACAGCCACGAGGCGCGTGCCTCGCCATCACTGTGGATGCCGCCCCCTACGGCCCTACCCTAGGGGCGCCAGATCCAGCCACTAGGCCATGAACCTAGCACCCCATGCCGACACCGTCGCCTCCATCTTGACCTTCGCCATTGTGGGTAGGCAAGCAGCCATCCCGACCGTAGTCCATCCAAAAGCAGGCCGGCCGCTGCCACCTCAAAGGGGCACGAGCAGATCTGGCCCGGCCGTAGCCAGCCCCGGCCACAGCAGCCCCAGCCGACCGAGCGCAGCCGCAAGGCCGTGAAGGGGACAAGTAGAGGATAGGACATGAGAAAGCCCTGCTGCCACGCCCGCACCTGCACAGCCACCAGCTGACGCCGCCATTTGCCGCCAGCCACCTCCAGCCGGCACCGGCCACTAGGGCACTAGATCCGGTCACCCAGGCACCGGATCGGCTATCTCGGCCGACTCGGCCGCTGCCATCAAGATTGTGGAGGAGGGGACAAGCGGAGGAGAAGGAGAGGAGCCCCACCGCCGTCCCCATGCACCTGCCCGGGCACCGGCTGGCGCCGCCGTAACCGTGGCAGCCACCCCTGCTGAGCTCCACACAGCACATGCAGGGGGAGGGTCCGCCAACTCGCTGCCGCGTGCACCACCGAACGCGAGGGAGGGAAGCCCCGCCGCCGCCATCACGGTTAGCCGAATGGCCCCACCTGCGGCCAACTCTGGTGGCTGCATGGCGAGGGATGGGATGAGAAGGGGTGCCGCCAGCTAAGGTTTTGGGGAGGGGCTATGTGGGGACGACATGGGGGCAGGGAGCGTAATGTGTTTCCTATAGCGACAACCACTGTGAGTGTGGGTTCCCATCTGGATTTTCAGTGGAATTCAGAGCAATTTTTTTACTCCTGGAAACATATCATCGTAACCTGGTAGTGGTAGGAATATGTAGGATGCCATTACAATCTTTTGCTTAATTACTCCATTTAGAAGTGAACGGGATTCTTCTATAGTAGGTAGACAATTATACATGTGAAATATTAGTGCATCTTTGAAATTTGCATACATGGAGACGATCTCGATGAAGACTACTATATTCAAATAGCATGTCATCGTAAACAAGAAAAATCTGCTTGGTGCCATTTCGTCTTTGGGAATGGTCGGAGCTTATCTCCTTGTATTATTGGTGGTTTGGTGAAGGTGCACGGTCTTCTGTAGGGGCATGTAGTAACGTGATGGATCGCCTGAATAACATTCAGTTGTTCATACTGCCATGATGGAAAAGCTTGCCTGCCTGGCAGAAATACATTTGCTCCTTGCATCTTTGGCTTGATCCATGTCTCTCCAATAGGAGATGATGGCGCTTGACGACGTCGACGCCGCCGGCGCCGGGGGCGCAGCTGGGTGGTCGACTAGCGCTGAAAAGTCGATGGGTGCCCCGGTCCGTTGCGGTCCGGTCGCCGTGGGATGCAAGGCTAAACCACCTGTTGCCGCATGCGTATGCACTGATGTGTGCACGTAGCGCGGTCACATCTCAGCTCTCAGGGAAACGGTAAGGAAGCCGCCGATTTTGGGTTCGAGCGGCTGTCAGGTGGTCCCGACAGGAGTCTTGGTCGCTGTTGACTCCACTCGCAGGCTCGGGCCGGGACCCCACGTAGTACAGGAGTAGGTCCTTCTCGTGCACAAACAAAAATTGTAGGGTCGCCGGACAGGCGGACAGCGACGTGTGTTGCGTCAGCGCTCACACCGTTACTTCCTCTTTTGGATTTGAGCTGAATCTTCCCCTCGTAGCCCTACGAATGTGCTATTTTGCACAAAGCATACCGTTTTTCAACACATGCGACGACTTTTATACGTATGAAAAGCCTTACAATGTTTGGCGTTTTTAAGGATGGTTTTACCAAGTCAGTTTCTAAAAATCGATGGTTTAGAAGCGACTACGACAATGCGGCACAACATTTATAGAGATAGATTGCTATATAAACCACTCCCGGAAAATTTTAGGCAGATGTAAAATAAAATCATCTGTGTAGTAGTCTAGGTTTGCTAGCTACTAGAAATAACAAAAGTTTAGGATGCTTTCTCCGCGTACATTTCATCAACATTTTTATGTTTTTATTTACATATATCTAAGCTATTAGACAGTTTATTCGCAAAGAAACAAGTTATATTAATTGGTCTCCTACTAAACAAAGAACAATAATGCTCTGTTCAGGGCGTCTGTCCGTCCAGACGCCGAGTTTTCTGGCCTGCGCAACGGTCCGGCCCAACAGGCAACCGGTCTACTCCCCTCTACGCTCTCTCCCATCTCTCTACAACTGCACCAAAAAAAAAATACAACACCCTGCGACAGAAAATTCCCCTCCCCTCGCTTGTTGCGACTTCACCGCATCGTCCATCCGCCCCCACTAAGCCTCGCCGTTGTCGCCATCTGCGCCGCACCTCTATCTCGTGCCGTGTCCGCCACCGCTCCCCCATTCACCGCCGTGCCCCCACTACGCCTCACTCGTCACGGCCACGACGTGCACCATGCCACCACCACCCGGTGCCACCAGGAGAATTAAGGTCGCCGCCGGCCGGGACATCGTCTTCCATGGTCGCCCGAAGACACCACGCAACAGGAAGTTGCGCCACCACCGACCTGAGCTTGCTGCCGCTATCATAGTTCCCCACCAGGAAGCCATGGCCGCTACGACGCGCGACCTCAGCAAGGAGATGTTGCATTTGAAAGCACATGTTGCAAACATATGTTTTAAGTGTTTCAGTTATTTCATAGGTATGTTGCAAGTATTTGATATGGATGTTGCAAAAGTAGATCCGGATGTTGTATATGTTGCAATGGCTATATACGTATATTGCAAGCGTATGTTCGAAATGTTTTATATATTTTTAGACATATGTTGCAAGTGCTTTATCTAAATGTTGAATATGTTTCACACATATATTATAAGTGTATGTTCCAAATATTTAAACCGTTTCAGACGCATGTTGCATCAAATGTTTCATGTTGCAAGAGTTTCATATGTCAAGTGTATACTCTTTGATGGGATGGCCGGAGTCATGTGGCATGCATCCACAGGCGGGGTGCATGGATTCCCGCGTGCGTGTGCGAAACGGAGGGCCATGAGTGGTCGCCGCGTGTGGGCGGGCGGGGTGAGCGGTCCAAGCGGCGCGGCGGTCCCTGTGTGCATGCGGGAAACAGAGCGTGCAAATCTACACGGGCAGGGCACACAACACGGGCGCGGGCGGTCTGGACGTCCGGACGCTAGCTCTACCAAATGAGAAATCTTGATTATTCACCAAACAGAGCACGTGCATTTGCGCAATTGAACAAGAAGGAAAGGGTTCAAATGGAAAAGCTTATCTCGCACTTTCCCCACCTCTCCATTTAGCTCTCTCTATATATGCGCCACACATATATCCCGTGTAAGTTCCACATCCAAATTCCCAAAGAGTGTAGTAACAAGATTTGTCTGACTTCTTAGACTCCATGGGATTGAAGCTTTCTTGCGTCCACCACGGCAGCCTGTCGCGGCAGGCACACATGCCGTCCTCGCCAGCGCCGGCCAGGGTCATCGCCGCAGACGGATCGCTGAAGGAGCTCCCGGCCTTCTCTCCCTCTAGCATCGCGGACGTTCTCGGCCGGAGCAGCGACGCGGTGTCGTCATCGTTCTTCGTGTGCAACTCCGACGCACTCTACTTCAACGAGCGCCCACCGGCGCTGGATCCCGGCGAGGTGCTCCGGCCGGGGCAGATATACTTCGTGCTCCCGGCGGCCATGCTCGAGAGGCCGCTGTCGACCGGCGACATGGCCGAGCTGGCCGTGCGGGCGACCATGGCGCTCGCTTCCAGCAGCAAACCGAGGCGACACGGGCGGCGCTGTGCCCGCGGTGGCGGCAAGAAGAAGGCGGTTCGCGTCATGCCCGTGCGCGAGGAAATGGAGGACGGCAGCGAGGTCGACGTCTTTTTCAACGAGAAGCTAAACCAACAGACGCTGGGGGAGTTCGGGATGTTGCTGAGCCCAGCGAAGGACAAGAAGCTTGCAGCCGCCACGGCAACGTCAAGGCTCAAGCGGGCGCTGAGCATCATTCAGGAAGACGCCGAGTGAAGCAACAGTAGGCTGTGGTCGATCTCAAATTCTTTTGTTCTTTCCAGAAACTTAATTTGGTTACAGAAAATGTCTACAAATGTAGAAAATATAGGGTAGAAAATGTCTACAAATGTATGACATTATTCTAGCCTTGTAAGTAACCTGATTCGTTGATTTTTTTTTTGTTTCGGTGTACAATTCCCCATTTTCTGTCTTGTAGTTTTTTCTACGACTGTGCAACAATGAAGAATTTTTACAGTCTAAAATGAAGTTTGAATGATCAAACTTTGTGTGGGCATGTGGGCCAAGGACTGATGGACTGACCCACTGACCAATGACAAAGAGAGTTCTCTGACAAACAAAGAACAGAAAAGAACAATTACTGCAAATGACATTATCGGCATATAATCGTTTCCGCCCGAGGTATATGGATTTGATATTAAGGTAGAAGGCCTCAGTTTTGCATGCCGAGAAAACTCTTGATCCTGCCTTTGCCGCGGAGGTGATTTTTTTAACCAGCCTGAATTCACTCCCACAGGCTTTTTCACATAGTCGTTTATTTTGCATAATCGTTTATTGTGACATTCATGCCACAAAACTCCGATTTTTTATGTCTCTCTTTCTCTGTATACCTAGTCGTATGTTTCAATTCTAGAATTATTTTTTTAAGAGCAAACTTCATTACTCATCAGACTCAGCGAGATCATTGGTCATCAAATCCTCAACAAATTGAGGTACATCATCCCAAGTGATTGGGATACCACTAGAAACTCTATGCCCATAAGCCGCAAGAGCGTCGACAACCTTATTACAAAGTCTAGGACACACATTTACACTATAAGAAACAAACTCCGACATCAATAAAAGCCGAATCTCCGTAATGACCCTACCCATGGAGGAAAGCCGAAACTCGTCGCCCTCCAAGGCCGTCTTGATGAGTCGAAGCACTGTCTCTAGAATAACCCTAGCAGTTCCGCATGAAAGGCGCTCTGAAGGAAATTTACATCACCCGCTCCAGCCTTCACCGTCATTCCCTCAGCATTGCAGATAATGAAACCCCACCTGCCTCCACCTGTTTTACATTTGTATGCACCATCCGCATTAATTTGAAAAATCCCTGCTAGGGTTTGGTCCACCATCGCGTCTGACAACTTTCCGACAATAGGGGATTTCCTTGCTTCTGAAACCATGTCCGTCAAAGCAGCTGTGAGATACTGCTACATTGAAAGCAGATTTCCTTCTTCTTCCCTCCATTTGTTCCACTCACCCTACCAGAGGCACAACAATAGCACAACCGTCAGTTGTGTTCACGGTTACAGCTTCGGGACTTTCTCCATCATGAACCTAACTGAGCCGGCCTGTTCCAGGTCACACCTCACGGCCTCCAGATTCAGTTCCCTCGAAACTCCTTTAACTTCCTTGCATTTCAGAAAGAGATGCCCCTGTCTTCGTCAAGCCTCCTGCATATGCAACATCTTGTGTCTAGCTGCATTCCCCATCTTTGTACGATGCCAAAGTGTTGTGGCTAAGTCTCCAGAGGAAGTGCTTGACTTTCGATGGACAGTCTATCTTCCAAAGTTTCTGCCAAAAGTCATCACATCCCCTACTACATCTTGCCATCCTAGTTCTATTACTTTGTTGCTTCCTATCCTCTGCTACCTTATGTACTTTATATATGCCGACCTAACCAAGAAGCAACCTTTGCTATCATAGTGCCATCCCACCACATCTAACATATCAGATGCACCGGTAGTAATCTGATTAGGTGACCTATTTGGATACTCCTTCTAACATATCTCTAAGGCCCTACCTTAAATACCCTATATTTTTATGATCATTAAAATGCCATATAAATAATCAGTTCTTACAAATATCCGATGGTATACAAGCTATTAGAGTCATCGGTTCTATGCACCAAATGATGGATAGAACTCCATTTTTGTATCATCGGTTGGATCCACCAAATGATAGTAACTAGTATAAGCAAACCCCATCATGTTCAGATTTGATTTATTTGAATCAAATTTGATCTAAATCAAAATCCAAACAAGTTTGTTTTTATGGTTGTGCTATCTGTAATGCATATGATGAATTGAATCAAATCGAATTCATTATTAACAAGCTTCATTCAAACAATAAAAAATTGATTTAGTTCACAAGCATCACAGGCAGCAAAAGTTCATCCCAATTCACACATAAAACATTATTGTAAGCTTAATCATAGAATATCCAATTCACAAATTGTGTGGCCTCCTAATTCTTGTCAACAGGAAACAAATCTTGTCGACGAAATCGTCTAATAATTGTATTTGGCATACTACTTGAGTGGCATCTTATATTTCTCTTCACATAGTTCGTGATAAAGTTATACTTGAAATCCCCTCCATGATGTTCACATTATGGGCATGCCATGTACTTGTGCAACATTATGGGTATTTCAGGAAACTCAAGTTTTGTAGTAGAAGCGTTTTGTCTAGCAACCAACACTCAAAGGCTGTTTGGTCCACTGTCGCCTAGGTCTTTCAGGAAACATATTTTGCCCTAGCTTCAGGAGGCTGAACTAGGCTGTGCATGACATTGAACTCCATGATAACAATCAACCCTTTCTCCCAACCTTGAGCCACATTACATGCATCCTTTGTTAATAAAATTATTATCAACATTCTTACAGAGAAACATACAAAGTTTTAATGAGTGCAATACTCATATTGGTACATTTATTTACATGTTTAAGTTAACCGATGAGGCAACTATTTAAGTCCCACAAAGCCAAAACTTAATTAAATTAATGGGGTTTTATGAATTGTTAGTACATAAACTTTTTCATATAGCGGACTAGCGGTATACCCATATCAATAACATATACAAAATTGATTTTCATAGACACTCCTCTTTTTTGCAGAGGCAGCCCATAGGCATCACTATGTATGAAAGCAACCAACTCGCCCACAAGCATTTTCAGAGGCAGTACATTATAAAGATCGCCTGTGAAAATAAATGACTAGCCCATTTTAATTACCTATTGGCCTAGGACACCCTAGTGTGGTGCCCCTACTCCTTCCACCACCGCCTCCCATTCCCACATGCCTCTCATTAGTAGCAGCCATGCCCTACCCTCTCAGTTGTGTTGACTAGCTAGTCAAATCTTCATGTCTAGATGATGTTTGACTTAATTTTGTCCAAATTTTGATTGAGAGGCACAATAGGAAATGAATGAATCAAATCTTGATAGGTTTGCACTTCTATATTAATGGAAGAAGTACTTGTGGTTATGGGCTTATTTAAACTCTAGACTAGACTATTTAAAATTAGACTGAATTAATTTTTGTCCTCATATGATGTTGTCTCAGGCCTCACCGAAGGGCTGCAATCCCCCCAAACTCTCTATCAACTCGAATTGAATCCCAAAACCCTATCCCTAGTTATAATTTAGCACTATCTCACAAGGACAGTATAAGGGCACATGAAGAACGAAAGAAATCCAAAAATGTGGCCTAGTATAAATTCAAAATTAATAAAAGCAAATCTATAGCAATTCCTCTACTTGGCCTCTACCTTAATATTAGATGTCAGAGGACAAAAACACACTCCAACAACCCCTGCTCGGGCACCCAAAAGTAGGAGCTCCATACTTTCCCCTTATTCTTCTCATTACATAGGGTCACCTCATGGCTCTACTTTTTGTTTGTTCTGTTTTGTGACCTACTTCCGCATAGAAGCCCTACGCCTATCCTGCCCATGCGCCATCTCCACCACCACCGGCCATAAATCAGGCCGCCAGCCACCACAATCTCATATCCATGTTAGTTGGAATCAAAGCCCCCACCTCCCATGCTTGTTTTCCCTCACTTTCCTCGTCTTTTTGAATGTCCTAGGAGAAACCCTAGGTCCAACCATCTTGTTCAACACCGGCCGACCGAGCTCCACTCCACCCTCCTCAGCCTTCCTCCTCATGGGCATGCCCACCCCAACTGCCATCCCCCTGTGTGCAACTTTTGACGTCTATCCCCATGTGCGAGCCAACCTTGCCTACCATATTCGCCGAGGAGCTTGTCACCCCCCTCACTGCGAAGTCACACTCCCTGCAAGCACACCATCATAGGCCAGCTATCTTTCTATGAGCATGTTCTCCTGGCTGCCCAAGCTCCAATCTGCTTGGTCACCCTCTAGCCGCCTAAGCATTGGACCTTCATTCCCATGAGCTAACCATTCTTAAGTGGACCTCGCTGCAAGCTCGCATCATCCCCGGACTACTTGAGCTCTCATGTTGGTGGATGTGGTGGCGACACTGGTGGCAGTGGCTACGGGTAGGGTAGAAGATGGGAGAAAAGAAGAAAAATAAAAGAACATATGTGACTGACAAATGAGTCCTATAGAAGTAAGGGTGTTGGTTTTCGGGTTATTGCTAGAATTGAGCTAAGAAAACATGACACCCAAAAGTGAGAGAGCCCGAGATCAAAAGTAGAACCCTGATTTGGAAGTTATTGCCGAAGTAACTCCTACTTGAGCTCTATGTACAATTTGTTTACCATGATCCATGAAAGATGCGACATGCATCATGTCTTGTTTGTACGTAGTTTCCATGAGAAATAGAACAAGAAATAAAAGTCAATGGTCATGTTGATGACTAAAATTGACCGAGGGTTGAAATAGCTCGATGACGATGTTTCTGGTACTAGATGATCGTGGAAAATATCTTTGAGCATTGCATTTTTGGAGTCCCAAAGGCGTAGGAGGAGATGGCACCAGCTTGCCAAAACTGGCTTAGCTGGCTTCCTAAACCGGCTAAGCTGGCTTCTCTGTGAATCGGCTAGGCTGCCTGCGCTGAGCCCGACAAAACCGGTTAAGCCGGCTTGGGACTCAGCTAAACCGGGTTTGTGCCCTAGTCAGAACCAATTTGTTTCCAAATCAGATTTTGATCTATTCGGGGCATAAAAAACGTGGAGGCTACGACTCGGGCTTGTTTTCTACTGGGATAAAACCACCCCCTCTATAAGCATCATAGCCCATTGAGAGAGATCCAACATCCAATAGTCTTTTTACAACTACTACACTTTTACCCTATTTTCTCAATCTCTTTGTTCAGTGCATCTCTCCGCGAGATTCAGAGGCGTTTTAGGTAGCCTCGCTGACCCCAAGACAACCTCAGACATGCATCATCTCCCCAACGGATCTTCCCGGGAGGTGTTCCCAAGTTCTTGCAGCAAAGGACGGGCTCTAAATCGGCCTAATCGATCTCTCGATCGGTTTTGCTGATCTTGAAGTTGTTTGCTGCGTGTGATAAATTGTTTGCATCCTAGGGCATGTTAGCCCTTACAAGTATGTGATCCGAGATACAATTCGGCGTTAACAGGTCCTTTCCAACAACAAAAAGGTCGATGGACCTGTTCAACAAATTACAGTTTCATAGTAGCTTCCACTGCTCCTGTGACAGGTCCTTTCCAACAACAAAAAGGTGGATGACCTGTTCAACAAATTACAGTTTCATAGTAGCTTCCACTGCTCCTGTGCTCCAGCAATGAGTCATGTGGTCTACAACCTCAATCGCCATCAGCGCTGTGCCGGACCAAGGAAGACAAGTATACGTACGTACTGCGACATACCGACCATCAAGTCACTGCCCTGTGTGTCATGCCTCACATGCAATGTGTGGTTTACTTAATTATTACTTCTCTGAAGGTCCGGAGCAAGAAATAATGAACGTACGACTACCAGGTGGTTGAGTGCGGAAACGTCAACGTGAGAAGCAGAGATGAAATTGCTACGGTCAAGGATAGGGGTCACTTATATTCAGTAATCAGTCACTGGCAGTAATCCGTGTCCCCGGATCAGCACTTAGATGTTTTGACGCTGCGTGTACATGGATTGTTCAACAAGAGCGGCGCAGACCAACCGTATCTCAATGACTTCCAAGAACACTTGCATCAGTAGCAACTGAGCGAAGCTAAGGCTGGGCAAACATAAGTCAACCCATGTGAGATATGAGTGAAAGCCTCACGGGATCGGAACTAACATTTAGTGCACAGTGACAGGTCATATACTAGACCAGTCTAGCTAGTATGCATATCAGACCAGTACAGTATGAGCAAGGGTCATAAGGGGCAGTTGCTTGGTCTCTCAAGTTTTGTGCACGTCACAAGTTAGGCCATGGGCGCCGCCGCGTCTCGCGCCTCCACCAAACAGTGTGGATGCAGCGCCACCCTGCCGCGTTCGGTATTGAAACGTGCGGCTCACGTGCTTCGTCCGCCACGCTGGTGCTGCCATGTCGCCTGGAGGCCGCGCTGGATGGGAAATTGACCTGCGGTGAACAACTTGACAAGTTCAGGGGCCCATTTTCCGCGTTTGCAAGTTCGTGGACCGGACTGGCACAGACCGACAAGTTAAAGGGCCGCTAGTGTATTTCACTCTTAAAAAATCCAACGTTCATCAGAAGTTCCAATGTTGTTCGTGGGTTAAAATAATATTGTCTGCCAGGTCATACCAGACTAGTCCGGTATGAATTTACACAGTCCATCAGCTAGTTTCTGAGTGGGAGTATTTAACTATTTATAAACCCAGGCCCTCTTCTTTGGGGGCTGCTATTCTGGTGGTTGCTAGTCTAAACCGTGTGAAACCTCCCTACACCTGTCTTTGTAAGACTGTGCGCTTAGTGAAACATACATCCGGTGGGTTGAGTAAGATTCAAAATCGTGAGCAAAAGAGAGGAAGCCAAACCTTGAGCACTTGTAGCAATCAAAGTTCTCATAAAAGCATTTGTTACTCTTGAGATCAAGTCAAACCATGAGCAACAAATGAGATGAATTGTGTACTACTTGAAGTTGGCATGCAAAAATATAGATACAACAATATAATAGTCAACCACGCTAAACAAGAAATAGTTTGCCACATACACCACTGGAAAACTGGACTTTGCCGAGTGTCTGAGACTTTGCCGAGTGCTTTTTATCGGGGCACTCGGCAAAGCAATATTTTGCTGAGTGCCGCACTCGGCAAAATAAAGCACTCGGCAAAGGTGGCTTTGCCGAGTGCCAGGCACTCGGTAAATCCTGGCTCTCGGCAAAACTGGGCTTTGCCGAGTGCCGTGACACTCGGCAAAGATCCCACTCGGCAAAAGGTGGCCGGCCCATGACGGCGGCCACCTGCCGTCAGATTTTGCCGAGTGCCTAACGGCTGGCACTCGGCCAAATTTTTTTTATTTTTAAAAACTTATTTTGCCGAGTGCCAGCCCCAGGCACTCGGCAATTTTTTTTTATTTTTTAAAAACATATTTTGCCGAGTGTAAGCCTTGGGCACTCGACAATTTTTTTTAATTTTTTAAAACTTATTTTGCCAAGTGCCAGTGCCCAGGCACTCGGTAATTTTTTTTTTATTTTTGAAAATCAACTTTGCCGAGTGCCCCCTGGGCCGGCACTCGGCAAAGCCCACTTTGCTGAGTGCCCCCCATGGCACTCGATAAATTTTTTTTTTGATTTTGGGCCCAAATTTTTTTCTGGGGCCTTGTGACAGTATTTCAAACTCTATTTTAAATTTTGGGGCAATTTTGACTTTTTTTTATATATTTCATTAGTTTATTTCGTTTCATCGATTTTTCGGGATATTTCAAATTTGAACTGCAGGTACATGGAATAATGGACTTTGGTCATTCAAAAATTAATACTCATGATATTTAGGGTATGTTTAGGCCGTATCCAGGAACTCACATGAAATCTCGAGCATCTCGTTGACGTAACCTGTCGAGGTACTTGCTGGAAATGTGATTTTTAAATTATATAAAATGCAAACGAAGTCCGAAAATCACGAAACTTGACGAGGCGTCGTGTTATCGCATGTGGAGGCCGTGGTAAAAAATTGAGAAGGTTTCGAGTAAGTTGTAACATCAGATACCAAAAACCCAGACATCTCCACATGTGAACTATGCCAAAAACTTCTCAATTTTTCGGGATAGTTCACATGTGGAGATGTCTGGGTTTTTGGCATCTGATGTCACAACTTACTCGAAACCTTCTCAATTTTTTACCATGGCCTCCACATGCGATAACACGACGCCTTGACAAGTTTCGTGATTTTCGGACTTTGTTTGCATTTTATATAATTTAAAAATCACATTTTCGGCAAGTACCTCGACATGTTACGTCAACGAGATGCTCGAGATTTTATGTGAGTTCCTGGATACGGCCTAAACATACCCTAAATATCATGAGTATCAATTTTTGAATGACCAAAGTCCATTATTCTATGTACCTGCAGTTCAAATTTGAAATATCCCGAAAAATTCAACGAAACTAAATAAACTAATGAAATATATAAAAAAAGTCAAAATTGCCACAAATTTTAAAATAGAGTTTGAAATACTGTCACTAAGGCCCCAAAAACAAATTTGGGCCCAAAATAAAAAAAATATTTTTGCCGAGTGCCATGGGGGCACTCGGCAAAGTGGGCTTTGCCGAGTGCCGGCCCAGGGGGCACTCGACAAAGTTGATTTTCAAAAATAAAAAAAATTTGCCGAGTGCCTGGGCGCTGGCACTCGGCAAAATAAGTTTTACAAAATTTAAAAAAAAATTGCCGAGTGCCCAAGGCTTACACTCGGCAAAATATGTTTTTTTAAAATAAAAAAATTGTCGAGTGCCTGGGGCTGGCACTCGGCAAAATAAGTTTTTAAAAATAAAAAAAATTTGTCGAGTGCCGGCCCTGGGGGCACTCGGCAAAGTTGATTTTCAAAAAAAAATTGCCCTAAAAGCCCACCCCAACCCCGCGCGGCCCAACCCTCACGCCCCCAGCCATGCCCGCTCCCCCGCGCCCACCCCAGCCACCGCCGCGCCCACCCCCGCCGCTGTCGCGCCCTCGCCGGTGAATCACCGCCGCCGGCGAGCCCTGCCCGCGTGTGCCCGCGCCCGCGCCCTCCGCCGGCCTCGCCTACGACCGCGCCCGTCGCCGGCCACGCCCGCCGCGCCCACCCCCGTCGTCGGCCGCGCCCCGCCCCGACAGCTCCCCGCGGCCCGGCCCCCCTCGCCTCGGCCGCCCAGAGGTGGCTGGCTGGTGCCGGCCGGCCATTTCCGGTAGCGGCGGCCGTGTCCCGGCCGTCCCTTCCCTGGCCGCGCCGCCCGTAGGAGCAGGGGAGGTAGGAGGAGCAGGGGAGGAGGGAGAGAAGGGAAGGGGAGAAGAGGAGGAAGAGGGGAGAAGGGAGGAGGAAGAAGGAAGAAGGAAGAAGGGAGGGAGGAGAGGAGAAGGGAGGAGGAAGAAGGAGAAGGGAGGTGGAGAGGAGAAGGGAGGAGGAAGAAGGGAGGAGCCCCGACCGCTGTCCACGCCTCGTTAGCGATGGTGCCGTGCCCTCCGCGCCCCGCTCCCGACTCCACCCACCGTCGACGAGCACACTAGGTTCGCTCTTCCCTTTTTATTCAAATCGTGCAATGGATAGTCGGCCATCGAGCCTTTGTTAGTAGTAATAGTTGTTGTATGTGGTTTTCGGCCATCGAGCCGTTGTTTGTGGATGTTGGCCTTCGTGCCTGATCTTTTTTGCAGGTTTTTGAAACCTCCTCGTGCAGGAGAGGTTCTGCCGAAATTTTCAATTGTCACTAATGTATTGCCTTTTTATGCAGGAGGAGGCCCCGGCGGAGGGACCTCAGGTGACCCCGATTGTCTTCGTCAGCGTTGCGGGTCTGCCTGCACCGCGTCACGGCGCCACTGCACCGACTCGCCACAGCCCCGCTAACCTGACCTCACCGGCACCCTAGGTCAGCTAGCTAGGACTAGGACTCTTCTTATTGCGTGCTCATCTAACCATTAAGGTTAGCTGCTATAGCGAATAAAGTCCATCTGTTATGCAAGGAAACTAGTTAATCAAGACTAGAGCTAGGACTTGGGCCATGCCATTTTTAGGGTGTGCCGTGGCATAGTCTTTGCTACAGCATGGCTGTTTGTAGAAGGCGTTTAAAAATGCCTTTAAAAGTCATCAAAATGCCTTCAAAAACTTTTTTAGGCATACTTGAGAATGCCTGCTATAAACTGGACTCAAGAGGTCTTTTGAGGCATTTTTTTTCAAAACGCCTTTCAATATCAATATATAGAGGCATTTTGCAGCTGCCTATAATAGTTTTTAAAGGCATTCTATATAAGCCTTCAAACATTGATAGAGGTGTTATTAAAAATGCCTCCAAAACCAACTCATACATGTAGAAATTTGCTAGTAATTAATATCAAAACAACACAAATCCATCGAGAAATTAACCAGTGAAAGCACATGTTAACAGCACAATCCAAACATTTATATCTTTCAGGCATACACAGTTATATTTGTAACCAAACACAATCAATAAGGTAGAAAAATAATCAAATATCCATCTTCAAATGATGTTCCCAGGTCCTTATGTTTAGGTCCTCAATCCTGAATGATGCAAGTTTCTTGCTCCCTTTATAAGAGTGTCCATATCACAACTATGCATATGCAAGTGTAAATCCATCTAAATATACTATGTTGCCACAGTACCGGCCTTCATCAATGTTCATGAAACCAAACTTATGTTACTCCTGCTTGAAACTAAACATGCCCACATCCAGCTATATACATTTTTGTCCTCACTTGGCAATTGCTCCTGCTTGAAACCATACAGTGTCCCAATGAGTGAAGGTATATACACTAGTGTGCTGATGTATTACTGTAAGAGGTAGTACCATGAATTTTCAGAAATGACTTCAAAAAACAGAAAACTGGAAGCAAGAGATGCTTACTTTTAATTGTACTAAAATCGAGATGTTGTTATATGTATGTTGCTTTTGTGGACCCTCTACAGACTTGGATGATGTAAGTTGCTCTGTTTTTTCTTTACACTACTTTCCTCCTTGCTTGCCTGCTTTCTGGTAAACTCTGTGAAGCAACTTTGATCGATCAGAATTTGCTTCCTATTTTTATCAGAATACCCTTTCAATTAAGAACAGAAAACCTAACTAACCCTTTCAGATTTATTATTAGCAAGGTTGCATGCCTGTAGTTTGGACCAAATGAACCATTTTTTGGGTGCTAGCACAGTTTATAGTGCTAAAGAGACAACTATGAGCAAAAATGAAAAATGGAAGGTTTACCAGTAATATAAGTATGAAAAACTGGTGAATGATGTTAAAAAAACTACATATTTTCTCAATCGCCATAGTCAGGACTGGACCAAAGTCCATATATATGCTTGTGAAAAGCACAACCAGGTACACACCTATAGTTCAGTAGAAAAGAAAAATACAGTAAAAGATGCCATTATAAGTTGGTGCAGGTCTTACCAGTGCTCCACCCTCGAGGAGCAACTCATTTGTTACTGGATCTTTCTGGATGGCAGCGGTAAGACCAACGCCACTGCTCCCGAGTCCGGTGGTCTACACTCCTCTTGGTGCAACATTGATGATATGCTTCAGAAGTTGACTCTTTGCAACACCAGGATCTCTCATCTAGCATATGTGCAGGTCTCCTCTGATCTGTGCATTTACATTTCAGTCAATAATGGGATGTGAACAGTTGGAGAGAACAAAGCCTTGTTTGGAAATGAAAGTCATACTGATTCCTAGCTGCATATGTACCTTCATGCCACCTGCGAGCGTCCAATGGGGTGCACCAACAAGCAGCAGTGCTTTTTTGACATGTTCATGGCCAAATATTTTAGGTGCCAAGCTTGCCTACTTAATATAGATATCACCTTCCTCGCCCAATTGGCCAACATCACCTAGTTCATATCATCCATAGTTTTGCAGTCGCGAATCAGACAGCTGCAGAAGACAAATGGATCGCATGGCATGAACCTCGGATGACTTACTCATATTTTTTTCTTCATGAGAGCATTTAGCTAGTGAATTGAATAAACCAAAAGCAGAAATCTGAAAGCAGCTTCCCTTAGAAGCTAACTGTAGAGTACATTGATACAGAAATGGCAATAACAACAGAAAAGTAGAGGCTATTGTCCTGCAAAGCAACTAAAAAGAAAAACAACTCAAAGTGCAAGAAAGCTACAATTAGATACATGCCCTGCGTTGATAATTAGATAGACAGGAAAATTATTGGACTGTATTTTTAGTTGGAGACACAAAATTATGTAGCTCCAAGAATGATTAGGACTATTATGTAGTATAAGTGTATAATAATAATCCAATATCCTTATATCCACAAAAGCGCAAGCTTGCAAGGACATTTTATAGGTAATGTTCCACGGACCCCTCATCTTGGGCTAGTCGAGATTAGGCATGATTTCGTCTATAAAGGAAAAGATGTCTATATTGTGGCTCAACAGGCCGTGCAGGTGTATTGTCGGCCTTCGTGCTGTTGTGATTGTTGGCCTTCGTGCCGTTGGAATTGTCGGCCTTCGTGCCGTTGTGATTGTCGGCCTTCGTGCCGTTGTTTCTTGCAGGTTGGAAACCTCCCCGTGCAGGGGAGGTACTACCGAAATTTTCAATCTTGAGTCTAACACATGCAATCTCTTCTCTTTTGTGCAGCCTCCGTCGGCGGGTTCAAACAATCCCGCTACCGTGTCACTGGCAGCTGATCGCGTCAACCCTTCACCGCAGTCCGGTCATTCACCGTAGTTCTGGGGGCCACACCTGCAGTCTCCGTTGCCGCAGTAGGGATGTTGAACTTTGTGATGTTGAACTTGTAATAATAAACTTGTGATGTTGAACTTTGGTGCATTTGTGATGGATTTTCGATGGATTTATTAAATATGCGTGTGCTTGTGATATATAATGCATGTTGGTGATATAGATGTGATGATTGATGTATATATATATATATATATATATATATATATATATATATATATATATATATAGGGAGAGGCTATTCAGCAGCCGGCTACAAAATAAGTTATTCTGTAGCCACCTCTATTTACCATAATTTTATATACTAATTTACCATAATGTCAATACATATTTACGATAGTTGGGTTACTATAATACATAAGAATATTTACCATAACGTTATAGTAAACCACTTAGTAAGGAGTTACTGTAAATCTCGTAAATTAACATAGTAATTATCGTAACTCAAAGTGGCTACAGAATAAGTTATTCTGCAGCCAGCTATAGGATAGTAGTTCTATATATATATATATATATATATATATATATATATATATATATATATATATATATATATTGTCTGTTACAATGGAATATAATTTTTTTTGCAATTCTCGGGGTCTTTGCCGAGTGCCATGGGCAAGGCACTCGGCAAAGATTTTTCAAAAAAAAAAATATATATATATATATATAATTTCTTTGCCGAGTGCCTCGCCGCGGCACTCTGGCAAAGTATTTTTTTTTAAAAAAAATTCAGAAATTCTTTGCCGAGTGGCACTTGGCAAAGAAATTATTTAAAAAAAATAAAAAAAACTTTGCCGAGTGCCTGGGCAGGGGCACTCGGCAAAGTAATTTTTTAAAAAAATAAAAAAAAACTTTGCCGAGTGCCTGGGCTGGGGCACTCGGCAAAGTAATTTTTTAAAAAAAAATTTGCCGAGTGCTTGGTCGGGCACTCGGCAAAATAACCGTTAACGGCCGGCGCCACAACGGCCGAAATATTTTGCCGAGTGCCGCCCCAAACACTCGGCAAATTTTTTTTTTATTTTGCTGAGTGCGCCGATAAAAATACTCGGCAAAGACCATTTGCCGAGAAAAATTTTGCCGAGCGGACTTTGCAGAGTGCTACACTCGGTAAAGCCTTTGCCGAGTGTAAAAACACTCGGCAAATCCTCGGCCTCCAGTAGTGATAGCACAAACTAAAGATCATCCACATATACATGATTAAAGTAACATGGATAGATGTAGCACGAAGAACAACCAGACTTATTAGCCCATGCGCTAGACGAGAGAAAGCAAATAATTTTATGTAATGGCTTACCGTCTGTTCACTTTGTTCTAGCTCCTAGACAAGTTAAAACATTTAATATGTGCTGCACCACACTGATGCAGCTTTCGATCTTTTCTCTATATATGATATAATCACCATATGTTGGCTCCCAGAAAAAAGACTCAACAAAATATCAAGAAATGAGTTGGATGTATTACACAAGAACAATCAAAATATCGAACTTGACAAAGTTAAAACATTCCTCGGATGATAATTAATTTAAACCATGTCTACATACTCCCAGTTTCAAGATTATTTTCATGCATGTGCGAATCACATGGTCCATGCATACAGTTTGCAAGCATTATCTAAATAGTGCATTCGGTCACCATTGTCGGATGACGTACGAGTGATCCATTGCCTAGATAGTGTAGACCTTGGCATTGGAAACATTCCCTTTCACCTAGAGTGCAAGACGATGCTCATATGGTACCCAACTTCTGAAACTCAGGATGGGCTGGATGAGTCTTCGTTGTCGTCTGATTCAGTCTCATCTCTAGTTCTGTCGTTGTTTGGATCGACAGCGAATGAGACGCTGAAATCAAGTCGGTCCTCTATTCCTTTAGCCTGATAACACAACAGTGGAAAATTAGAATGAAAGCAACAAGGCACCATCAGCATGTATATATGTGTATGGCACTGAAAGTTGCACATATATAGCTAGCTAGCATACCCCGTCATAAGCTTCAACCAAAAGTTTGTAAGGCTAGCTTGTACTATTACACATGCAGTCATCTATATTTACTAGGAATCGATAAGTGAAGTGGGAAAATTTGGTAGAAGGTCGTCACAGAATCCCATTGTCTTCGTGTAACCAAATTAACTATATTTCCTACCTATGACTAATGTGCAATAGGTTATGTTTCAGTCCCCTCAACTCATCAAGCACCATTTCATTTCTATAACATGATAGTTGAATTGAAAACTTGAAATCTAACAAGTTCTAGTCACCACACTTTACAATGCAAAAAAAATCTTGCAGCATGATGAAGGGGATCGTGACGCCTAAGAGGGGGGGGGGGGGGGGGAGAATTAGGCAACTTAAAATTTTAACTCTAAACTATGACCTCTTTTTCTAACCTTAGCAAAATCTATGCAAAAGACAAACTATCTAAATATGCAACTGCGGTTTTTGCTAATGTGTTGCTATCTCTACCGCAAAAGGAGTAATACAATCAATGTAAATGCGGAAGCTAAAGAGTAAGGTAGAGATATGCAAACTCCCGTCGACGACTCCGGTATTTTTACCGAGGTATCGAGAAGCACGCAAGCTCCCCCCTAGTCCTCGTTGGAGCCTCTCGCAAGGATCCCTCACAAGGGCTAAGCTTCCGGTCGGGTAACTCCGTGGATAACCTCGGGCCTTCCCCACGTGCAAATGGGTCTCCGACGTGCCTTTCGGTAAGCCTCTCCCAGATGCTCCCTGCCGTCTTCACTATCAAGCTTCCGAACGAAACGCCGCGGGCCTTGTTCATTCCGGTACACGGTGGTGGCCACACCACAAACGCGGTTGGTGTGATCTCGCAAGACTACAAGCCCGTCCGATGTACAACAATGGTGCTCACAAGCACCGAGTGATAAGAGGTATGCAAACCTCACTAATTAACACTAGGCCTAAACCTAGAGCAAATGTATAAGCGGTGGTCTAATCAACCTAAGCACTTCGCAAAGAACCTACGCTAATCACCTAATGAATCACTAAGCACTATACAAGTGGAGATCACTAAAATGGTGTATCAACACCCTTGGTATGTTTCCTCAGCTCCACACGTACCAAATGGCCGGTTGGGGGTGGTATTTATAAGTCCCACTGAGAAAGTAGCCGTTGGGGATGAAATCCCGCTTTTCTGCTACTAACCGGACGATGGAGTTGTCCTGATCGGACCGGTCCGGTCGTCCCGACCGTTTGAGTTGTGAACAACTGATCGGACGCTGCCAGTGTCTGATCACTTGCCACCGGACGCATCCGGTCGCAATTTCGCCAATCTGGAACCTCTCTGTACTCGATCGGATGCTGCTGTCCAGCGTCCGGTCGATTTGCCGCTAGCGTCCGGTCAATGCTGAGTGTGTTGCCAGGCTGATGAATAGTGCCATCGATGTGTCCGGTCGATTTACTTGTTCAACGTCCGGTCACTGCTGCTGACGCCTGCTGTTGCTGAGCCACTGATCGGAGCATCCGGTCACTTTCCTCCAGCGTCCAATCACTTCTGTGAGCTCGTTTCTTCACGATCTTGCGTGCGGCTTGGTTCCTATCTTCGTGCTTAGACTTTGCTTGATATCTTGGGTCTTCTCTTGTGCTCCTAAGGTCTTGCTTGTGGTGTTAATCATCGGATCATCACGTCGCCTTCGTCCAAGTCACGTCTTGCACCCTATTGAACTATAAAACAAACTCTTGCAAATTTATTAGTCCAATTTGGTTGTGTTGGTTATCAAACACCAAAATCCAAAGTAGATGGGCCTATGGTCCATTTTCCTTACAATCTCCTCTTTTTGGTGATTGATGACAACACGACCAAAGCAACCAAATAATAGAATTTTGAAATTTAAAAACTACCTACTTGCTAGGATGCAATACAAGGGGCAAGATTATATGATGCTAAAAGATACTACTTGTAAGACTACATAAAAACTTATCTTGCCGTTGCAAATGTCCCCATGTGGTATTATGGATTTAAGCCTTGCTTCCTATAAATTCTCCCCATTACATAGGCTAATCCATAATCCACTATCCTCCATTTCTCGGACTATTACTACAAATTAATGCTTGTTTTTGGATCCTCTAAATTCTCCCCCTTTGGAATCAAACACCAAAAAGGAAGACATCAGTAGTACAAGGGAGGGTCAAACTTTATGATCCTTTGTGTATAGAGTGAAATAGATCACAAAATTTAACTCTCACATTATATAGACTAAGCTCCCCCTAAATATATGCATACATATGATAGAAGTGAAAGCATATGCATAATTGGCAAAGTATTGCACAAGGGAATTTAATCTATATAATGCACGGAGAAAGCATATAAATATCAAAATGAAATCAACATGATGATATTGGTTTAGAAATACCACATGTAGAAATCAATTTAATTTCTACCACTTGCAATCGGTGGTGGATATTTGAAGTATGATGCTTAACTCTGGGGACTCCATTTTCCTTGCAATGAGACTACTACACACATGATAAGCTTGAAAAGGTATTAGTCTCAAAACATCCAACTTGTAGAGTAACCTCCCCCTAAATTTGTGCACACAAGTATGGAATACTTGTAGGAAACATGCACATTGATTTTAGAATAAAAAATACCACTTGAAAGATGACATCACATGAATGTGAGAGTCATTTTCGAAGGCGATATTCGGGAGAAATTATCTACAATTTGGACTTTGGCACATATTAGATGAACAATTGAAGGACAAGCTATGTGTCATGCTCCTAAACAATTTTAAACCATATAGGATTGCTCCAAGGAATAAGAATGAAACCGAGCAAGCCTACCATATGAAATATCTAGTGTATGCATGACAAAATATATAGGAATGCAATTGCAAACCTAGGCATGAAGAGTAACTAGATGCTAAAAGATACCAATTGTAGGAAAATTTAAATCTAATACTAATTGAAGTAAATTGAATCTAGTTACCTAACATGGGAAGGGGAATTTGGGTCCATAGTATTCATTAACCCACTTGGCAATGATTTTGTCCATCATGATGCACCCCATGAAATGCATCCAAACTTTGCCAAGTCTCCAAATTTCCCTGAAGTCCATAGGACTTCTCACTTCCTTTCAGGATCCAAACCTTTTTGGTGCTCTTCATGTTGGAGATGATTTCCTTTGGCACCCAAAAGCGTTTGACCCCATTGTTGGCTTGCTTGTTTACCTTGATGGCCACCACCTTGTCATTTTTCTTTTTCTTCAAGAGATAAGGTGTGGATGCCTTCTTGTCCACCTTGTTGGTGTAGGTGTTGGAGAGCTTGCTTGTTTGCTTCTTCTCTTTCTTCTTTGCTCCTGCCCCATTCTTCACCTTGCACTCATAGGACTTGTGACCTTCCTTGTGGCACACTGTAGCAAACCACGGTTTGTCCTTCATCAAGCTTCTTCACTCCATTGACGGTGTTATCTTGATGAAGTTGGGCTTGCTTCGCCTTGCCTTTCACTTGAGTCAAGTTCCTTGGTGAGGCGAGCTACTTCTTGCTTGAGTTGCTCATTCTCCTTTGCAACCTCTTGTGTGCATGTATCTACAACAACTTTCTCAATACAAACTTGGTTGCACAAATGTGAGTCTAAACATAAATCATTACAAGAGGTAGAGGCATCCTTTTTAGACATGTTAATGATAGAACTTTCCCTTTTAGATGCCTTGGTGGGGGTTGTGTTAATGGCTTCAATATTATCAACTTTATTAGTTAGCTCATCACAATGTTTGCACATGGTTTTCTATTTTAGCAAGCAAACTTTTATAAGCATCTTGTGAGCTAGCTAACTTTTCTTTAATTTTTCATTTTTCTTTACAAGTTGCTCATCATTGATTGTGCATGCATTTGTTGTTGCACTAGCCTCAAGTCGCTCAATTTTAGTGGATAGTTCAACGTTGAGATTAGCAATGTTCTCATATTGTTCAAGCAAAGTTTTGTATGCTTCTTGTGAACTATCTAGCTTTTCTTTTATTTTCCCGAGCTTCTTTTGTTGACTAGCGCAAACTTAAGCATAATTAAGGTTTTGTTGCACAATTTCTTCATAAGAAGGCATTTCATCATCACTATCACTCTCACTAGAGGATGAGCTTTCGTTACCTCATGCCATAAGGCACACATGAGAAGAGCTTGATGATGAGTGCTTGCGCCCTCGCCTCTTGTGATGGTCTTTTTCTTCACTTGAAGAATCATCTCATGTCCTTATTGATGTGAGGGCTTGTTTCTTGCATGCCTTCTTCTTTGTCTTGGGTGTGAGCTTATTTGGACAAACTTTCCACAAAGTGCCCTATCTCGCCGCATCCATAGCATCCTCTCTTTCTTTGCTCATTTCTTTGATTGGTGAAGATGATATCTTGAATTTGGATGGGCACACCCTTGACATTGAGCCTTTGGATCATCTTCTCCACCTTGTTGATAAGTTTGATTGATTCTTCATCAAGGTCGAAGGTGGAGGAAGAAGATTGATCATCACTTGAATCTTCATCATCCTCATCTTCTTCTTCATCTTCACTTGAGGAGCTTGAGCTTGAGCTTGTCTCAACTTGCTTGCTCTTCATCTTCTTTTTCTTGCCACATGCAAGAGCTTTGCCTTTGCTTGATGAAGATGCTTCTTCTTGACCCATCTTGCGTGACATTTCAAATGCCACTATCTTGCCAATGACTATGGCCGAGGTCATGGTACTCAAGTCCTCCATATTGTAAAGGATGGTGATGATGCTTGCATATTTCTTTTGTGGTAGCATAGAGATGATCTTCCTCATGATGTCTGCGTCATCTAGCTTTGTTAATCCTATGGAATGAAGCTCATTGATAATTAGATTCAAATGAGAATACATATCACGAACAAGCTCATCATCATTCATTTTGAAGGAATCATAGTTTTGTTTAGCTAGACTATGTTTTTGCTCACGGACATTACTTGTGCCATCATGGAGCTCTTGAAGTTTTAACCAAATTTCATGTGCCATATTTAAAGTGAATACTTGGTTAAACATATCCATGCTAAATGATTCAAACAAGAAATTCTTTGCTCTAGCATTGAAATGAATTTCTTTTTCATCACTCTTTGTGGGTTTATCGGGATTCTTAATGGGTTTCATCCCATCATGAGTGACTCTCCAAACTCCCAAATCAATCGCCTCAAGATAGCAAGCCATTCTAGCTTTATAATAGGGGAAGTTAGTGCCGTCAAAGTGCGCAGGCCTAGAGGTATCCATCCCAACCACTCTAAATAGCGTCGGCTCAACGACGATTAAGCCAAAGGTACAAATTAAGCCAACCGGCTCTGATACCAATTGTAGGGGATCATGACGCCTAAGAGGGGGAGGGGTGAATTAGGCAACTTAAAATTCTAACTCTAAACTATGGCCTCTTTTTCTAACCTTAGCAAATCCTATGCAAAAGACAAACTATCTAAATGTGCAACTACGGTTTTGCAAATGTGTTGCTATCTCTACCGCAAAAGGAGTAATGCAATCAATGTAAATGCGGAAGCTACAGAGCAAGGTAGAGATATGCAAACTCCTGTCGATGACTCTGGTATTTTTACCGAGGTATCGAGAAGCGCGCAAGCTCCCCCCTAGTCCTTGTTGGAGCCCCTCGCAAGGAATCCTTCGCAAGGGCCAAGCTCTAGGTCGGGTAACTCCGTGGATAGCCTCAGGCCTTCCCCACACGCAAGTGGGTCTCCGACGTGCCTTCTGGCAAGCCTCTCCTAAATGCTCCCCTTCGTCTTCACTATCAAGCTTCGGGCCAAAATGTCGCGGGCCTTGTTCATTCCGGTACACGGTGGCGGCCACACCATAAACGCGGTTGGTGTGATCTCGCAAGACTACAAGCCCCTCCGATGTACAACAATGGTGCGCGGAAGCACCGAGTGGTAAGAGGTATGCAAACCTCACTAAACACTAGGCCTGAACCTAGAGCAAGCGCATAAGCGGTGGTCTAATCAACCTAAGCACTTCGCAAAGCACCTACGCTAATCACCTAATAAAACACTAAGTGCTATGCAAGTGGAGATCACTAAAATGGTGTATCAACACCCTTGGTATGTTTCCTTAGCTCCACACGTACCAAATGGCCGGTTGGGGGTTGTATTTATAAGCCCCGCTGAGAAAGTAGCCGTTGGGGACAAAATCCCGCTTTTCTACTATTGACCGGACGCTGGAGTTGTCCTGATCGGCTGCGTCCGGTCGTCCCGACCATTTGAGCTGCGAACAACTGATCGGACGCTGCCAGCGTCCGATCAGTTGCCACCGGACGCGTCCGGTCGCAATTACGCCGATCTAGAACCTCTCTATACTCGATCAGACGCTGCTATCCTGCATTCGATCGATTTGCCGCCAGCGTCCTATCAATGCTAATTGTGTTGTTGGGCTGATGAACAATGCCATCGGTGCGTCCGGTCGATTTACTTGTTTAGCGTCCGGTCACTGCTGCTGACGCCTGCTTTTGCTGAGCCACTGATTGGAGCATCCGATCACTTTCCTCCAGCGTTCGGTCACTTCCGTGAGCTTGTTTCTTCACGATGTTGCGTGCGGCTTGGTTCCTATCTTCATGCTTGGACTTTGCTTGATATCTTGGGTCTTCTCTTGTGCTCCTAAGGTCTTGCTTGTGGTGTTGATCATTGGATCATCACGTCACCTTCGTCCAAGTCACGTCTGGCACCCTATAGAACTACAAAACAAACTCTTGCAAATTTATTAGTCCAATTTGGTTGTGTTGGTCATCAAACACCAAAATCCAAAGTAAATGGGCCTAGGGTCTATTTTCCTTACACATGAATTGAGCGAGATAGATGTCTCATCGTGCACCCAAATGACCAGAAGCGCCAAGCCTCATCCTAGAGTCCCCTTTCGCATTCCTCACAGTGAGACACGCCACGGTTTCCTCTGACCCGACATAGGCCGTCTGTTCAGGAACACGGCATGGTCTCCGTTGTAGAGGTAGGAATGCACCAATGACATGCTCAGCAGATGCTGGACATTGTCTACCTTCACAATGTTGTGGCCAGATAACCTCCGGATCTGCACCTCACACAAAGCTAGCATCACGACAATTTCTCTTTCAAAAGCCAGAACTAATCCACCTTTGCCACGACATAGTGGTCCTATGTACCCTAGATGAGTTCATGGCCTTCATGGGTGCCAAGGCAGCCAAAGTAGAGGGCACAGTCGGCACAGTGAGTGGTCCTCCTATTAGCACGGACCCTTGCCTGTCGAGTGCTCGGGGCATGCATCAAAGAAACTGGTCTCCTGCAGTGTACAGGAGCCATGCTGGTGGGGCATGCTCCGCATCGGACCTGAGCCATCTCCTTCAGGCTGACCATTGCTATCCACCTGGCTGTATGGAAAGTACAGTAACCATGGTGAACAAACAACACCTAAAGGCATATTGATTATGCACATACTAAAAATGTAACTACAAGATAAATGATTTCACAAGGCACTACCAACCATTAATAGGTGGTCACAAAATTCAACCATCTCCTAAAATACTTGAGGATTTTCAGAGGCGGATGTTTTATTTACGGAGGCGTTCATGAAATGCCTGTCTCACAAAATTGGTATATGGAGGCGGTCATTTTATTTATGGAGGCAGTAAAAAATGTATGCCTACGAACATAGATTTACGAAGGTGGACCTCTTAACATGCCCACCTCTGAAAATGGGCCTATTTCAGAGGCGGGCACATTAAGAGGCCAACCTCTATAAATCTATTTATGCAGGCGGACATTTATAAACCGCCCGCCTCTGAAAATCAGGCCTAGCACACTAAACCACAGCAGCCCACTACCATCTCGAGTATATAAACAAACATAGAAACCCTAACCCACTACTCTCCGTCCCTCTATTTCAGTCTTCCTCACGCGCCCCCTCAGCGCGCGAGCAGAAACGGGCCATGCAGACCTCAGCATCTCTCGCTCACCCCGACCACCGAGCGGATCTAGTGCCACTTCTCCTCCTTCCCCACCACCAAGCAGATTCGATGCCCCTTCCTCACTGCCGAGCTAGAGCACCCCAACAACCGAGCATATTTGGCGCCCCTTCCCCACCGCCAAGTGGCTCCGGCGGATCTGGCTCCCCTTCTCCACCCCTGAGCAGCGAATCCGGGGGTGACGGTGCCCCTTCCCCACCCTCGAGCGACAGATCTAGCACAGCGGCACCCCTTCCCCACCCCGTGAGTAGTGGATCAACCTCTTCCCACCCCCGAGCAGCGAATCTAGCGTGGCAGCACCCCTTGCCCACCCTCGAGCGGTGGATCCAGCACAGCGGCGCGACTTCCCAATCCCCCGAGCGACGGTGGAGCCTTAAGCAGTGGCGGATCGTGCTCAGGGCTAGGGAGTGGGCTTCGGTGGTGGGCTCAGCTATAGAAACCAATTTTGACCAGCCTACAAAAATATATAGTGTAGTAGTGTGCAATCCATGCTACTAAGAAATGAAGAAAATAAAAACATAGGATCCACCAGCTAGCCAACTAGTAAGATAGGATTTGCATGGTACCAACTTGCTGCTTCGGATGATGGATGGACTGGAGATGGAGGAGCGAGAGGCAGATTGAGATTTTCAGAGTCTAGCCCTTCTCCTTTTAAGAAATTTTCTCTCTATTTTCTAGAAAAAGAATGGATTTGGATTTGAGATCTTAGGGATATATAGTACTAACATATTAAATGACAGTTGGATTTGTGTATTAAATGATGGTGGATTTGTGTATTAAAGGATGGTGGATTTGTGTGAAAGGGTGCCACTAGAAAATTTGTATGTGAAATGTGTGGAAATTTGAACATTTCTCAAGGCAGGAAAAACAAAAGATGAAAACAACTGCCAAAAGGGCCTAAAGCACAAGTACATGGCTGGGTTCACACCTGGCAATGACCTGGTGTCGGTGTTTTGAGTAAACACCAACGAGTAAATTTCTAATATTGCACGTCTGGCTCGGATGGTGTGCTAAGAGGACATGAGGTTTATACTGGTTCAGGTGGAATGTCCCTACGTCCAGTTCATTGCTGCTGCTCGTGTTACTAGCACTGAAAAGTTCATAGTAGGGGTTACAAATGGGTGAGAGAGGGACAGGTCCCAAGTCTCTGGTGGAAAGAACGAATGGGTGCTGAGAGCTCGGTCGCTGCTTGGTTATGTGTTCGGGCTTCGATGCTAGTGGTTTCAGTGATGATCTGTTGCGATACCCCTTAGTAGGGTGCCCTACTTTCCCTTTTACAGGCCAAGGGAAAGCATGGGGTACAGTAGGAGAAAAGAGGAGAACAAGAGGGAGAGGAAGTCATTCAGGATCGTTGGGCCTTTCTTTTCCTTTGTGTGGGTCCCATAGACACGACAGGTGGTGACAGGGATAGCTCCACCCCAGGTGCCTGTCCACCGATGATGCCATGCCCTGGTGTTGTCAGTGGGTCATTATGTCCCATTCTGCCCCCGCAGGCGGCATAGTGAACCAGCGTGCTGATCGGCGGCCGTACAGGGAGTAGGCTGCATAGTGACCACGCGTCCATCATTGTGGGCGATGTGAGTTCCCTGAAATGACATGTCATGGGGATGGGTCTTGTTGAGATGTGACCGCTCCCCGTACGATGCCAGAAGTTTGACCTTGGGTTGTAGTTTCTGGCCCGTAGTGGTTGGCGGCGGCGTGAGCTTCCGTTAGGAGTCATGCCCATGGGATTGGGCGAGGCGGAGCCTGCCCTCAGACATTAGGCGAGGCAGAGCCTGCACTCAGACGTCAGGCAAGGTGGAGCCCACCCTCAGATGTTGGTCAAGGCAGAACCCAACCTCGGGGGTCGGGCGAGGCAGAGCCCACCCTCAGAGGTCGGGCGAGGTGGATCTTACGACCTTAGGGTCGGGTGAGGTGGAGCCCGTGGCCAGAGGTCAGGCGAGGCGGAGCCCGCGGCCTCGGTGGCGGGCTGAGGCAGAGCCCACCCCTAGAGGTCGAGAGAGGTGGATAGCATGACCTTGGGTCAGGCGAGGTGCAAGCCCGTGGCCTAGAGGTCGTAGCGAGGCAGAGCCCATGGCCTCGGTGTCGGTTGGCAGCTATAGTTCGCACCCTTGACTAGTCTGGATGGATTAACAGTATAATGACTATTAGCCCCTCCTCTTTGGGTACCCTAGTATTGGTCCCCAATAGTAGCCCCTGAGCCTTAGGAGGAGTAGAATACTCCTTAGAGGCTTTTCCGAATGGGAGGACTCTGAGGGCTTTGGCCTTCTTTTGTAGCCCATGGCGTAACCTAGGAATGGTGGTTCCCTCTTGATGTAGACAAGGCCTGATCTTTCGAAAGGTATGATAGTGTCGATTGGTGGAGACTCGACATTCATGATCTAGGCTTCGAACCAAGATTGATTCGGACCCCCCGCAATCGTTACACCACGGCTCCGTTGGTTATCAACCACGCGAACGCGATTGACCTCGCCGAGAAGGCTTTCCTACAAGCGAATCGAGAACATAAGCAAGAACAGGATGAATGCAATCTGAAATTGCAAATAAATATGAGGCTTATGAAATCAAGAAGGAGTTCAAGTCTTAATCGTCATAGGCGAACAAGATCAAGAACTGGGGCCCTGGTTCACAGCAAGCAGCCTTGGCGGCACAGTTGCAGCAAAACGATGTCTATTTCACGAGGAAATCAAGAACTAAATAAAACCCAAACCCTAAAGAGTGCGACGGCTGGTATTGATAGAGTCTTAGGTGTAACCCCCTAGACGCGTCCCCTAATGGGCCCAAACACGATACACGGTCCAACGGACCAAAAGACGGTGTCGCAGCACCATGGTAGATTCTGGACGCTGACTTGTGACCATGATTCCCATTGATTCCGAACAGATTTTGATGTGAGACCACTTGGATTGGCTTCCTTATCAAATGAGCTTTCCATCCATATGTGGATTATCGAAAACGGAGTCCGGATGCATCCTAGGTGACCAGTTTAAGGCAAACTGGTCCTGGAACCCGAGATGGGCTCCAACTTCAATTGGACTGGGCCTCCACCATGAAAAAGATGAATTGGATGCCCATGCTGGACCTCCCCGTCTCCTTGGCTTGTATGCGATGAAGTTGTAATGTCCTCATCATCCCCCCTTTCTTTAATTGAAGTCGTCCTCGACTAAAGTAGATCGCCTCCTCCATTGGATGACAGCAATGATGGCTCCGGAAGAAGACATTCATCTTGGTGCCCCATCCTTCGCAAAGGTGGCTGCCATGGTGGTTTCCCTGTTGGGAATTCATCCTCCTTCTCCTGCAAAAGGTTAGTACCAACAAGAGGCTTATCACTAGGAGTAGGACCAAGTGGACATATAGGCGTTGTACAAGTTAGAGCATAACATGGTTCATCATGAACAACAAGAACAGATTTAAGAGCAAATAAAACTTCTTTCATGTTACTTGAAGGTTCATTTAATGGTTTGCTAGAGTCTTTATCAAGGCCTTTCTTTTTCTTTTCAGCAAGTTCCTTTTCATATTGCACAATTTCAGCAGGTGTTAAATGAAGTAAAGCAATGGTCTTTCCTTTAAACATAAAAGTATATCTATTTTGCCTACCATGATGTAGAACATTATTATCATATTGCCAAGGGTGGCCTAACAAAAGTGAACAAGCTTGCATAGGCAGGACATCAAAATCAGCATAATCATGGTATGACCCAATAGAAAAATGCACACGAGCAGATTGTGTTACCTTTGCCTTACCACTATTGTTGAACCACTGAACATGGTATGAATGTGGAAGAGCACGTGTAGATAAACCAAGAGTCTTGACAAGCTTAGAACTTACCAAGTTATTGCTGCTCCCTCCATTAATTATAGCATGAACACGGAAATTATTGACAATGAGGAACATTTGAAATAAATTATGGCGTTGTAGCTTATCTACTGGCTTAACTTGTGTACTCAAAACACACTGAACAAGGATTGATTTGTAGTCTGCAGTGCATGCCACACTATCAATTACCTTATCAGGATCTTCAGCACTATCCACAAATTTATCTGCATAAAGATCAATTGCAAGTGCAAATTCATTCTCTTCATCACTAGCACTAGCATACCCACCATCATCAGTAGCAATATATGTGCGTTTGCTGGGGCATTCTTTAGCAATGTGTCCCATGCCCTTGCAGCGGTGGCACACAACTTTAGAAGAGCTGCTAGAGGAAGGTGTAGTAGATCCACTGGAAGGAGGTGTGATAGGAGAACTCTTCTTTACAGGCATTGGTGGTGTCTGCACAATAGAAAATTTACTCACCTCGATTGGACATGAAGGAATGGATGGAGTCACGGATGGAGTCATGGATCGCCTAGGTTGTCATCCCTGTACTTCCCTTTCAGCTTTAATAGCATAATGATATAATTGGGAAAATCTAGTCCATTCTTTATAGTCAAGAACATCCTATATTTCATGACGCAAACCTCCAAAAAATCTAGAACACTTATCCATATCATCCTCTTGTATGCTACTACGTGCTAGACCAATTAAAAGCTCCTGATAATATTCCTCAACAGTTTTACTACCTTGATTTAAATGTTGCAGTTTTAATCGTAGATCATGCTAATAGTATGGAGGAACAAATCTTGATTTCATTCGTCATTTAAGTACAGTCCAGGTTTGAGGTATTTGAGCATTAGCATTAGCATTATTGCAAATATTATTCCACCAGAAAAGAGCAAAACTAGTAAACTCACTAGTAGCAAGTCTAACTCTATATTCTTCAGGTACTTGATGGGAGCTAAATTTTTTATCTACAACCATCTCTCAATCTAAATATGCTTCAGGATCAGTAGAACTAGAAAAAGAAGGTATCTTAAACTTAGTTTTAGAGAAAGGATCATTATTACCTTGGTTGTTACCTCCCATACCGCATCGGTTAAAGTTCAACCGATTACGGTTACGTGCATCCTCTGCACATCGTTGAGCTTTAGCTTCAGCCTCCGCGTCGCCATCGTCCTCCTCAGATAGATCATCATCATCATCATCTTTAGGACGTGGTTCAGGATGTCGTTGTTCAACATCTTCAATCCTCTTGGCTTAATTAGTGATTTGTTGAAGGATTTCATTGAACTTGTCATCAAGACCAGCATGAAGCTCATTCTTAGAAACACAGTCATTGAAATCTATAGGTGCATCCTCATTTCCTTGGCCGCTGCCTCTAACTTTTCCTGACATGGTTAGTAGAAAGGAAAAGACAACACAAATAGTATTATCCCTACCAACTACTTGGGTTGTGGATAAGGAAAAATAAGGCACTCAACTCTCAAGCGTCGTACCACGGTCTTACAAGTGTTCTTACCAAAGCAACAGGCGGTGCAATCGGTCGATGACTGTGATGTCGTTGTAGCTTGAGTGTAACAGCTGCAAGGCGAACCTGTACTTGGTTAGAAGAAAGTGGAGCTTGGACAGGCACAATATAGTAGCAAGGAATAGCAAAATTCGCAACTGAATAGCAAAGCTGAATAAATATACCAAGTACTTGTCTTAGTTGCTGGCCTACTCATGTTCCAAGTACCAGATGTATTAAGTGATGTGAACAGCAAGAATATGATTAGGAACAAGGTAGAAATCAGCACACGCAAACACAGCTCAAATGGCGCTCTCTATGTGCTCCTCTAGATATTGTTCCTCTTTTGCCCCTCTCTTTTTTCTATTTTTTGGGCTGTCGTTGTTTTTTGAGAAATTTTGACTTTTTCTTTTTTTTTTGATATTTTTCTTCACTTAGGAGCACAAAATAAGTAACCACAGAAAATATGAGCTTAAACAAGTGAAAGGCGTGGCCTGTGGAATTTTTAGAAGACGTGCTCGAAATCAACAAAAATCTTGTGACCACGAAAAGAGGATCTTGTGACCATTTTTTGACCAAAATAAAAATCTCTGAATTTTTTTTCTGATCGATTTTGATATATGAAACGTCAAAATCCGAGTTCATATGCAAAAACTAGACTAGTTTTACGAACGCACTCCGAATTAGAGGACAAAACAGGAACAATGCGCGCAAAATTAGTCACGACAGGAATGATTTGATGGAAACTGTGAAGACAAGTGTAGGAAATTAGATGGCGTGGACCAGGGTTTGATGGATACAAAGGAAACTCAACAAGACTTCGAACCAAGATTGATTCGCCCCCCCCCCCGCAACCGTCACACCACTGCTCCGTTGGTTATCAACCACGTGAACGCGATTGACCTCGCCGAGAAGGCTTTCCTGTAAGCGAATCGAGAACACAAGCAAGAATGGGATGAACACAATCTGAAATTGCAAATAAATATGAGGCTTATGAAATCAAGAAGAAGTTCAAGTCTTTATTCGAAAGGACTAATCACCATAGGCGAACAAGATCAAGAACTGAGGCCCTGGTTCACAGCAAGCAGCCTTGGCGGCACAGTTGCAGCAAAACGATGTCTGTTTCATGAGGAAATCAAGAACTAAACAAAACCTAAACCCTAAGGAGAGTGATGGCTGGTATTTATATAGTCTTAGGCATCACCCCCCTGGACACGCCCCCTAATGGGCCCAAACACGATACACGGTCCAACAGACCAAAAGACGGTATCGCAGCACCCTAGCAGATTCTGGACGCTGAATTGTGACCATGATTACTATTGATTCCGAATAGCTTTTGATGTGAGACCACTTGGATTGGCTTTCTTATCAAATTAGCTTTCCATCCATATGTGGATCGTCGAAAACGGAGTCCGGATGCATCCTGGGTGACTAGTTTAAGGCAGAACCTGAGATGGGCTCCAACTTCAATTGGACTGGGCCTCCACCATGAAAAAGATGAATTGGACACCCATGCTAGACCTCCCCGTCTCCTTGGCTTATATGCAACGAAGTAGTGATGTCCTCATGACCTTTCATCAAGACCAGACCCTTCGCGGGTCCATGAGATTTGGTGGGTTGGAAAAGGTCTTTCCTGATTGAGGCCCCGGTATCCCATTCGTGGGGGTCCAGCTAGGGCCCGCTAGTGACTGACTCTAGATTCTCAGCGGTCAATCCATATAATTCTTAGGTCTAGTTGACCGGTCCTGAGGGCTCTCTACCTTCCTTAAGGAAACACCATGGATCGTATCCGGCCGAGACTCGAACATGGGCTAGGATGCCCACAGCGCTTGTGCGCCTAGGTGCTAGTCGCTAGCGGACCCACCCCTTTCTACTTCCTTACCTTGAAGGTGCCTAGATCTATTGTCGAACCCATTGATAGGCCAACCTTTGAGCTCCTAGGCCTAGACGGGCCATAGAGGTGTTTTTAGATCCGTATTCCTCGCACTTGTTGATGAGTCATGACCCGTCCAGAGAGGCGAAACATCCGGCAAGATTTTTAAGGGAATGGATAGAAATTGCGTGCACATATCCCATGGCATGGCGTTGTGGTAGATCATGGTAGGCACAAAGATCTAGGTGGGTGGTTGGTTTCCTCGCACCCATCGCCCCTATAAAACCAAAAGGTTCGCCCCCCAGGTTTCATACCTTGCCTTCTTGCTTCGCATCTACAACCGCCACCGCCAATGGCCTAGGCTTCCTGCATCCATGTCTCCGCCGTCATCGAGCTCGCATCCACCCACCCCCATCTTCCAATGGATCTATGGTGCCACTCTGACATCACCTTCTAGCGCATGGAGGGCCTCATCCATCATGGCCTTCTCCATGCACGGACCTCGGGCGAGGAGTGGCTATTGCCCGGTGAGGAGGATCTGCCATCACCGCCCAACGGCTACATGGTGTTGTTCACGCACTTCCTTGAGCGCTGGTTCGCTATCCCCGCCCATAGATTTCTTCAGGGGGCTGCTGCACTACTACAAGATCGAGTTGCAACACCTCAAATCCCAATGGGATCTAGAACATGGCAGCGTTCATCGCCCTGTGTGAGGGATTCCTAGGGATCAGCCCCCACTTCAATCTCTAGAGGTACTTCTTTGCCATCACCCTCTAGAAGAAGAGGGAGAAGAGCGGTCGACAGCAGCTACACATGCCGATGGGATGCGCTGGCATCCAACTCTGCAACAATCGAGTCGGCAAGTACCCGTTGATGTGGTTGTCCACATCCAACAAGGGGTGGCATTCGCAGTGGTTCTACCTCAAGAACGACGCCGCCGCCACCCTACCAAAGTTCACCGGGCGCCTGATCGAGGAGGCCCCAGAGTCATGGAGGAAGTGGGGCATCCCAAAGAAGGATAAGAAGAAGATCCATGATCACATCACTGCCATCCACATCCTAAAGGAGAGTGGCCTAAAGGGATCAGGTGTCATTAGGGCCTACCATGCAAGGAGGGTGGCACTATTGATGAGGCGTGTGTTCCCGCTATACGCGATGGCGCTCGAGGCATCGTTCGATGGAACGATGCTTGCCGAGGGGGCACTCTCCAACTCCGAGATCACGCAACGCATCAAGGAGGCAATGGAGCCTTCACGAGATGATGTGGGTGCCCCCTTGACTTCATCTATCCAGTGTCAGGGCATCCTTCGATGTGACCGGAGCTAGGTCACATCGTCTTCATAAGTTTCCCCTTTCCATGTCTTTTCCTTAGTTGATTTCCCAACCTCTTGATACTAACTTTGAGGGGGATGGGACCAGCAGAGGGACCTCATCTTCATGGATCACTTGGCTCCATTGCTGAGGGATTTATCTATGAGGGCAGTGAATCATGCCGAGGGTGAGCGGTTGAGGATGGTGAAGGAGGACAAGAGGAGGAAAAGGCAGTGGAAGCTACAAGCGTGAGAATGTTGGGAGGACACCGATAGTGACGATGATAATGATGATGGCGATGACAATGAGGTAGCCGATGATGTCAAGTGGAGCATCCTGGAGAATGAAGATGCACTGACAGGTAGTGGTTCGCCCTTGTAGGAGTTAGGACCCTTTCCGTTCCATGAAGGAGATGGTACGTCTGGGGAGCCGGCGGAGGTGGGCGGCTCCACTGCCGTACCCCAAGAGTCAAGGGGAGTGAACCCTTCTGCCTAGGAGCAGGTTGCAGGCTTGAAGTGGCCTCGCCCCAATGAGGCAGAGCAGAGGTTGGGGGTTTGCCCCCCAAATGTATATGTCGCCTGATGGCGCTAAGGTAAGTTATCAGTTCCCCTGCTTCCTCTGTTATGGGTGGATTTCATCATGACTTATGCTTTTTGTTTCTCACAGCGTCGGGAGGCAGCGTAATCCTTTGGCACTAGCACCAAAGAAGAGCATTGCCCTCCAAGTGAGGCAGCAACTATCAGCTGGTGCCACGCCCATTTTGAGTGGGAGCGATGCCAGTGTGACCATGCCTCTGGCCAAACAGGCGCCGCCTAGGGTGACACCCGTGCCCTTAGTGGGATGGGTGGACGTGGGGGCCCAAGGGTGCCTATGGAGGTCGTCGAGCAGCTGGCAATGGTGGTGACACCGCTGCCAATGATGGGGTAGACAGGGCTACTGACTATGCTCATGGCACCGACCACGATGGGGTGCGACGTAGCCGGTCGTGACCCCGCCAATGCAGGTGGAGGTGGTGGTGGCTATGATAGGTGGGTCATTGTTGGACACTATCATGGTGGCGCCTAAGGTACCGGCGTGACCCACATCATCGGCTGCCTAGGCGGCGGAGTCTAGCATGGGCCAGATAAGGGGGAAGCGACAGAGGGGTCCCCGGACATCGTGGTGCTAGGAGATAGGTCGACGCCCGTACCACTAACCCCTTCTCTCGCCGAAGGGGGCGTTCTGGCGGGGACATCACGGTGAGAGGGGTTAGCGATGCTTGGAGCTGGCAGGGAGTCATTCCTGGCCCTAACATCAGTGGGCGACAACTCACCTACGCGGGGCAAGCCCCTACTTCGGTGGACAAATCCATAGGAGCCATCACCGACACTTTTCACCCTCGCCGCCACCACTGAGAGCATGGAGTGGGAGAGCCTCGACATGGGGGTCATGTCCATGCTCGAAGCCCTAGACCATGCCAGGGGTCCCTTGCACGACATCATTGTTCCCGCTAGATGGGTATTCGCTTGATCCTTCTTCTCGCCCTTTCCTTTCTCCATATGTTTCTTGTGTTATGACCATCGTCTCCTTTTAGTCCCTCATCGCTCCTAGTCGGGGGGAAGTCCCAGTTCCTTCATGAATAGAAGGAGACTTGGGACTGCCTCGCCGAGGAGGTGTAACACCCAAAAATTTGCTTCTTTGAAAATATAGTTAGGATGATTTAATTATGAATATTTGGTGCTCGTGAAAACATAGGAAATAATAATTTTTCATTAAATTAAAATTTATCCTAAGGTAGTAACATGTGTGAGAATACATGCTATTGCATTTTATTTATTGTGGTGTGTGGTTTTGATCAAAATTCAAAACAAATTCAAATGCTTTTGAAATGAGTTTGAAAAGTGCTTTGAAATAAAAGTAAACAAAATAAGAAGAAGAAAGACCTCCTCTCTCAATTTGGCCTAAAGGCCCATGCTTCCTCTCCCCCTGGCCTGCTTTGCTCCTTTGCTCCTCTCTGCCAGCCCAACCTCTTCTTCCTTTCCTCCCCGCATTGGACTACTCCGCTCATGGCCCGCTACTTGCGGCCTGCTTTGGCGAGCACGCGCATGCCTACAGCTTGCCCACATGGCCCAGCTCGGCGCCTGGCCCGCTTCAACCTTCACTGTAGTGCGTCATGCCCACATGCGCTTTGTTCCCTTCTCCCTCTCGCTGTGACGTGGGACCCATTCTTCAGCACCCGTCATCTTCTTTCCTTCCCCGCATGCTCCCTTTCCTTCTTTCGCCCCAGCGATGGAGCACGCCATGCATGGCAAGCCACCGGGCCACCGCACCCGCATGGAAGGCAGCCAATTTTGGCCACCTCTCGCTCCCCTTCCATCTACCACGGCACTACCCGCCTACAAACCCGAGCCAGACCCCCTCCATCTCTTCCTTTTCCCGTCCATGCTCGAGCTCGCCACCGCCGCCCCATAGCCCGCTACTCCGGTGCCTAATCCTCAACGCCGACGTGCCTTGGAGCTCCACCGTACTCCCTAGTGACTGTGGGTACCATCAATTCTTGGTTTTGGTCACGGATTGCTCGGATTCACCCTCACTCGCACCTTTTCTGTCTCTCGAGTCACCGCCGTCATCGACCCGCCCCTTTGGAGCCTTCCTGGACGCCGCGACCATCGTCATGGACTCGCGGTGAGCTGCTCGTTCTCCCCATGCCTCTAATTCATTGAATGATACCCTAGAGCGTTGCATTAGCAAGCTCCCACCACAAGAACCATGGCACCGCCATGGGACCGCCGCCCCGACGTGCTCCCTGTCCCTGTTTTGGTACCCAAGCGAGTTCACGAGCACCTGTAGTCCATTTTTGTGTATTTGGTTTCGATCAGGATGGCCGTGCTTGCCTCGCCACCGGCCATGGTGGGCTCATTAGAGGCGTAGAGCAGTGGGGGGGACCTCCTATTCACTTCGCGCCGTTGCATTCACACGGACGGCCACAATTAGATCATACCCTTTTGGTATGTAATCGGTCCACCGCGGATGTGGACTTGGCCCACGGTGCCGCGACAGCGCATGCCCACGCCACGTGGTGCACCGTGCCACTCACACGTAGGCACATGTCCATCCAGTCAGCACCCACGGTCGACCGTGCATGTTTTGCGAAATAGTCCCTTGGTTTCCAGTAAATCAACCCGCGGTCCGGTTTCATTCAAAACAAATACATTTCAGTCCTGTTTTCTTCTGTTTTAGCCTCTATAGTTTTGAGTATTAATACCCGCAGTCCAGTTAGCATTTAAAATTCAGAATTAATTAGTCTAAATTCAAATTCGAGTTCATTTAATTATAGAAATGCCATCAAACTTATTTAGGCCATAACTTTGTCATTTTAACTCCGATTTGACCCATTTGAATTGCGTTAGGACCGTATTTATGTTTTCTATGTGTTTATACTACTGTTGGGCATGTTTTCAACATTTAAAATTCATCGATAGATTTAAACTATTATTTAACTAAAGGAAAACTTGTTTAAATCATGACTTATTCATTTTAACTCCAAAATAGTCCGCAAGTTGCGTTGGATTCATAACGATGTGACCTACACATTAGTATCAATATTTTCTATGTCAAAATCTCTGGAATTTCATGGTTTAAATCCCAACTTGAATAATAATTATGTCACTAGATGTATAAATAAAATGTAATAAACTCTACTTCAATTTTTAAAACCAAATATACGTTTGACTTAATTCAGCTTAAGTATTTTCTCTAAAATATCATATACATGCTTTTATATAATAAAATAAATAAAGCTTATGGTTTTTTCTGTTTTATAAGCAAAATCTTCCGGTAGATGTATCTTTTCAACCGTAGCTCTGATTAGCGTGCTTCCCGCATCTGTGTGTTCGTAGCAATACGTAGATCTGTTTCAAATCCTTTTCCCACTAGTTGGTGTATTGTTCTAATATGGCTATGTATGTATGTTATGCATGTCTATGTGGATGCTTGTGTGGCATTCTATGATTAAGTCCAGTCGGTGAGCTATACGTGGTGAGTCCAGAAGCAGTTCTCGGAAGATTTGGACCAAAAGAAGATCTTATCTAAGTTTAAGGCAAGTATAGCATAGGACCATCCTTGTTACCTATTCACCTTTAATCACTTAATTCATATTGCATGTGTCTACCTTGTTGCCAATAAGGATATCCTAGATATTTGATATCTTGTACCTTGATACCTATGGGGTATTGCATTGGGTAGTATGATGCTAGTGCTCAATCAAAGACCATGATCTTGTAACTTGACTAATGGATTATGCAATAAACACTAAAAGATGTTTTTAGCAACATGGAACAAGGGGGCTAGAGCATTGGGCTATTTTTATGGTGCTCTAGATTCCTCTCCCTAAGGACTTATCTATAAGTGATCATCCGGGACTTATAGTACAATTGTGATGGCTATATGGCTCTGCTTTAGCTTAGTATGAGGACCTTTTCTAGCTTATTAGTGGTTACCTTTATGGTGCAAGAGGGGCTTCAACAGGTATGATCTCGACCTGCTAAGAGGGTGCACCTTGTTAGTCACTCCTTAGAGGGGGGTTTATGCTTATTGATGGGGAAACCTTAGCGGCCCTACCTTGTTAGACGAGCCTTTGAAAGGCTTCATTGTAAACCCTGCCAACCTTCCTTGGAAGTGGGTCAAGAGATTAGCTACCTCGGGCGAAAGGGTAAATCACGACTCATAGTAAAAATGTACAACCTCTACAGAGTGTAAAACTATTATAATAGCCGTGCTCACGGACACGAGCGGCCTTAGAACCCTTATGGAATAAAGATGATCACTAATGGTTAAATGTTTATGCTATTCATTATTCATGTTTACCTGATCATGTGTTTATAGGCTTATGATAAATTCGTTGCTACTCAATTGCTTAAAAAGATGACCTATTAAAAGCTAGTCGTAGTAAACCAGTGTCAACCTTTTGAGCCTCATGAACCCCATGTTATATTGTTGAGTACGATATGTTGCGTGTCTAGTTTTATTCCTGGGCTCACATATGGTGCGTATCTGGTTTTGTTCTTAAAACCGGGTGCTACAAAGTGGTATCAAATCAATGCTGACTGTAGGACGCAAGCCTAGATAGAACTAGACGTTCTAGCATGCTTTCATTTTTGCTTAGTTCTTGCTTTCTCTCTATCTTGTTATTTGCTAAAAAGTTATGCTCGTTCTGGCCTTTGTTCAATTATAAAACCCTGTCTAAATTCTAAAACTTTTCTTGGTCTATTAGATGGATCGTAACAAGATAACTGCTAACATCAGATTATAGGAGGACCAAGCTATGCCACCCTTGATTGCATTTGACAAGGAAAAGCTATTCCCTATGCAAAAGCAAATACTAAAAGGAATGAATCAGCCCAGAAGTTCTCAGTAGTGCTTGTCGCAAGATCAGAGCAACATACCAAAGGGGCCAGTAAAGAGACAAGTCGTAGTGGCTTGGAAGAATATGAGAACCAACGGCGGTATCAACAGTAAGATGCTTGAAAGTCAGTATCAATGTCAATGTTGCATGCACTATGGTTTTCCCTATCTTTGAAACAAGCCAAATCGAGGAAAAGTTGAGGTGAACCGAAGCTGTGAGACCAATGTGGATAAAAAGAGGAAGGCAAATTCACTAGAGCAAGTGTTGGGAAGCAATCAACATTTGGATTTGTCACATCTAGCTTTGATCCCTAGTCAGATGAATCTAAACTGTAAAGAGTTATAAGCTTCTCAAGCTAAAACTACTTCACATGAGGTATGCATAGATAGGTGGACTATCACCTATAAGGAGTTTTAACCTAGAAAGACCAAGCAAGCTAGAAAACAGATTAGTCAAACAAAAAAATCTCTAGAGTCAGAAAGCTAACAAAACACCAAGCAACAATTCCGTTGAGTATGACATCACAAAAGATCCAGCTAAGAGAAGGTGTCATCATTGCCAATAGGAAGGACATTATGTTAAATCTTGCCCATAGAAGAATCAACAATTACACCATGGAAGTAGCCAGAGTCAAGATCACTACCGGACTGCCACTAAGAAGTGTTAGTGATACCTAACGCAAAAGAAGCATTTGGTGAAATTGATGAATGAAGTTGCGCTAGACTACCCAAGATCCTTAGATAAGGAATAGGAGTTTGTGCCCTTTATGTAATAAAAATGACAGTATCGCAAGTTGAGTCAATGATTGAGTTGTGCATCTTTAGTGCTTTGTTGATTTGTCATTATGTTTATGCTTGTTTTGCATCTTTGTAATGATTGCAATGATCTTGTTGGGTGTTTCCACAATTTTATTTAGTTTATAGGCCTAAGGTATAAGGATCAGTGCAATAAATAGTTGGGTTATGGTTTCCTTCTGTTTCCTCTATCTTGTCTTTTTAGAGCAGCCTGCACTCTTCAGCTTGTATCTCTGATTTTGAATGATCATAAATCATCAGAAACTTCTGTACAATAGTAGACTTCAATATCTTTCTCTGAGCGCAAGAATCAGCCTGATATCTATTTTGGTTATGGAGATATGAAAATCTCAAGGCAACGCATCTGTGCTGTTTGGAACTTGGATCTGTTTCTCTTGTGCACTATTTTCGACCAATTGAACTGTGGAATATAGAAAAATGTTCTACATGGAAGTTGTAGAGGAATTGATGAGCTTTCCAATGGTATCAACTAAAACTCTATTGGATTAATGGAATGAGAGTTACAACTATTTAATTGCACTACTGTTTTCCTGCTCTCGAAAATTCTCACACTAGATGTTCTTGCTTATGTAGAGGAGTTTCTCTAGAATGTCAGAACATCTTTATGTTAGTTAGCTCATTTTTAAGGAAGTGCAAGCAACCCTTTTTGTGTGCCCTAGTTGACTTTTCTTAAGGGGGGTAGCCAAGTTGAAGGGTTTACAAGATGAAGTTTTCTTGCATTCTAGTGTTTCATGTGGAAGAATTGGATATCTCGATGGTTGGGGTTTTCTCTAGTCTTTCATACTATCAATCCTATCTTGTCATCTCTTGAAACTATAGTAAAGAATGCTATGAATGACTGAATCCTAATGCATATATGTTGGAAACAGATGGTCTCTACCAGGAGAAGTGCTTCACAAGATGTTGGATGGAATGTTCCCACTTCTAATCCATCGCCATCAAGTCCCCCAACTATAGAGCAAGCTTTGATGACATAGACTCAGCTATTATAGACCAGTACATAGAGTGTGTTGAACAATCCACAAGAAACACCACCTATTGACAAGCGTGGTGAATTTTTGATGGGACACCCATGACATTCTCTCATGCAAGCGACCCACTAGAAGCTGATGATGGGCTTAGAGTTGTGGAGCAACAACTAGACATAGCCCATTGTGATGACCAGGAGAAGGTGCTTTTTGCATCTGGCCAACTCTAGGGTGTAGCACAAGATGGGTGGGAGTCCTACCAGTATGGATGTCCGAACAATGCTGGACAAATCACCTGGTAGGAATTCATGGAGAATTTCAAGACGTACCACATTCCCGCAGGTGAGGTAGAACTCAAGCAAGATGAGTTTCAAGCTCTCAAGCAAGGATCTATATCAGTGTGTGAGTATCGTAATCGGTTCACTCAATTGTCACGCTATGCTCTAGGAGAGGTAGATAGTGATGCTAAGAAACAGAAATGCTTTTTGAAAGGACTAAATGATGATTTGCAACTATGTCGAGAGATGGAAGAGAAGAAGAGAAAACATGATCTTCAATGCCAGTGAAGAAACACTCATCCTCGGTTTGCTATGCAACTAGAATATCAGTCACATCCTATGAATTTACTTATGAGTATAGATCAGAATCAGTATCAGCAACTCGATGATGAAGTGCAATAGGTTAGCTCTCAAGAGCCATGTTTGTCATCTCCTACTATCACCTTCATGAAGACAAATACACTTACTAGTGAGAAAGGTTATGATTGTGGTGAGATTGAGCATTATGAGAACAATTATCTTGAGAAGTTTGTCGAAAACAATCAAGGCTAGAATCAACTGCAACAAGAGCTAGAACAGAATGTCCATAGGAAGCAGGTGCATGGAAATAAGATAAAGCAAAATTACATCCTTGTAAGTTTGAACAATGTGGATATGATTACCACTCATGGAGCTAAGGAGGCCATTTATGGTTTGATTGCAGTAAGTTCAGCCACTGCTATGGTGATGTTTGACCCTAGTGCATCACATTCGTTTATCTCTAGTGCATACGTAAAAGATCATAAGATAACTATGCTTCCAATGAAGAAACCAGTGATAGTTAAGTCCCTAGGAGGAGAAATGAAGGCAAACCACATATGGCCAAGAGTTAGTCTTGACATAAAGGGGGTAAAATTTGAAGCAAACCTTATTGTATTAGAGTTAGTGGACACTGATGTTATTCTTGGAATGGGATGGATGTCTACATGTAAAGCAATGATCAAGTATGCCCAACGTTCGATGCTTCTAACCACACCGTCAGGAGAAAGAATTGAGTATGAGGGTATTCAACCTTCACCTGAGGAATATGACAATGGGAATGATCTATTAGAAGGTGTGAACACAGAGGATAGTAAAGTGGACTATGAGTTTCTAGATGATGGTGTAAAGGAACAAACACCCTTAGAGGAGCTCTATCCGACAGATGATGATTATCTAGTTAGGATCTTAGAAAGAGCCTAGGGAACTCTTATGGGAAGAGTGCTTAAAGTGTGTAAAGTTCAATGGAGTAACCAATCAGAGGAAGATGTAACTTGGGAAAATGAGGATCAAATGAAGATAGATTTTCCTCATCTCTTTGAGGTGTAACACAATCACGTTAGAAGTCAAGATGGGCTTTAGATAGTCAAGAAAGAAAAAAAACACCCAGAGTGTCATATGAAGTTTGGTTATGCCCTTGAGTTTAAAGTTTCTGCATTCAGGACAGTTGTATCCCTCAACTTAAGGGGGTAGTCCGTGCAGCCAAATCTTTTTGTTCTTGAGCTTTGGAGATGAGACATGTGCAACTTGTTAAGCTGGTTTACAATGCAAGTTGAGATGTTGGGATGTTTATCTAGGTTCTATTCCTAGTTCTATCTCCCTTCCTTGTCCCTAGCCATTTTCGAATCTTGGGACGAGATTCATCTTAAGGGGGTAGAATTGTAACACCCAAAAAATTGCTCCTTTGAAAGTATAGCTAGGATGATTTAATTATGAATATTTGGTGCTCATGAAAACATAGGAATAAATTTTTTTCATTACATTAAAATTTATCCTAAGGTAGTAACATGTGTGAGCATACATGCTGTTGCATTTTATTTATTGTGGTGTGTGGTTTTGATCAAAATTCAAAACAAATTCAAATGCTTTTGAAATGAGTTTGAAAAGTGCTTTGAAATAAAAGAAAACAAAATAAGAAGAAGAAAGACCTCTCTCATTTTGACCCAAAGGCCCATGCTTCCTCTCCCCCTAGCCTGCTTCGTTCCTTTCCTCCTCTCTGCTAGCCTAGCCTCTTCTTCCTTTCCTCCCCGCATCGGCCTGCTCTGCTCATGGCCCGCTGCTTGCGGCCTGCTTTGGCACCCACACGCGTGTCTGCTGCTCGCCCATGTGGCCTAGCTTAGCGCCCTACCCACTTTAACCTTCACCACAGCGCGTCATGCCCACATGCACTCTGTTCCCTTCTCCCTCTCGCTGTGATGTGGGACCCGCTCATCTTCTTTCCTTCCCTGCGCGCTCCCTTTCCTTCCTTCGCCCCGGCGATGGCGCACGCCATGCACGGCAAGTCGCCGGGCCACCGTACCTGCATGGAAAGAGGACAATTTTCCCTGCCTCCCACTCCCCTTCCATCTACCGTAGCGCTGCCCACCTACAATCCTAAGCTAGACCCCCTCCATCTCTTCCTTTTCCCGTCCACGCTCGAGCTCGCCACCGTCGCCCTGTAGCCCACTGCTCTAGTGCCCAATCCTCAACACCGACGTGCGTTGGAGCTCCATTGTACTCCCCCATGACCATGGGTACCATCAATTCTTGGTTTTGGTCACGGATTGCTTGGATTCACCCTCACTCACACCTTTTCTCTCTCTTGAGTCGCCGCCGTCGTCAACCCGCCCCTTCAGAGCCTTCCTAGACGCCGCGACCATCGCCGTGGACTCACGATGAGCTACTCAATCTCCCCATTCCTCTAATTTGTTGAATGATACCCTGGAGCACTACATTAGCAAGCTCCCACCACGCCAACCATGGCGCTGCCATGGGACCATTGCCCCGACGTGCTCCCCATCCCCGTTTCGGTACCCAAGCGAGTTCACGAGCACCTGTAGTCCATTTTCGTGTATTTGGTTTCGATCGGGATGGCCGAAATTGCCATACTAGTTTTTGCCACTATGCTTGCCTCGCCGCTGGCCATGGCGGGCTCGCCAAAGGCGTAGAGCAGCGGCAGGGGAACCTCCTGTTCACTTCACGCCATTGCATTCACACGGACGGCCATGATTGGATCATACCCTTTTGGTATGTAATCGGTCCACCGCGGATGTGGACTCTGCCCACCGTGTCGCAGCAGCGCGTGCCCACACCATGTGGTGCACCGTGCCACTCACACGTAGGCACGTGTCCATCCAGTCAGCACCCACGGTCGGCCACGCATGTTTTGCGAAATAGTCCCTCGGTTTCCAGTAAATCAACCCGCAGTCCGGTTTAATTCAAAACAAATACATTTTAGTCCTATTTTCTTCTATTTTAGCCCCTATAGTTTTAAGTATTAATACCGGCAGTCCAGTTAGCATTTAAAATTCAGAATTAATTAGTTTATATTCAAATTCGAGTTCATTTAATTATAGAAATGCCATCAAACTTGTTTAGGCCATAACTTTGTTATTTTAACTCCGATTTGACCCGTTCGAATTGTGTTAGGACCGTATTTATGTTTTCTATGTGTTTATACTACTGTTATATATGTTTTCAATATTTAAAATTCATCGATAGATTTAATCTATTATTTAACTAAAGGAAAACTTGTTTAAATCATGACTTATTCATTTTAACTCCAAAATAGTCTACAAGTTGCGTTGGATTCATAACGAGGTGACCTACACATTAGTATCAATGTTTTCTATGTCAAAATCTCTAGAATTTCATGGTTTAAATCCCAACTTGAATAATAATTATGTCACTAGATGTATAAATAAAATGTAATAAATTCTACTTCAATTTTTAAAACCAAATATACGTTTGACTTAATTCAGCTTAAGTATTTTCTCTAAAATATCATATACATGCTTTTATATAATAAAATAAATAAAGCTTATGGTTTTTTTCGTTTTATAAGCAAAATCTTCCAGTAGATGTATCTTTTCAACCATAGCTCTGATTAGCGTGCTTCCCATGTCTGTGTGTTCGTAGCAATACGTAGATCTGTTTCAAATCCTTTTCCCACTAGTTGGTGTATTGTTCTAATATGGCTATGTATGTATGTTATGCATGTCTGTGTGGATGCTTGTGTGGCATTCTATGATTAAGTCCAGTTGGTGAGCTATACGTGGTGAGTCTAGAAGTAGTTCTTGGAAGATTTGGACCAGAAGAAGATCTTATCTAAGTTTAAGGCAAGTATAGCATGGGACCATCCTTGTTACCTATTCACCTTTAATCACTTAATTCATATTGCATGTGTCTACCTTGTTGCCAATAAGGATATCCTAGATATTTGATATCGTGTACCTTGATACCTATGGGGTATTGCATTAGGTAGTATGATCTTGTAACTTGACTAATGGATTATGGAATAAACACTAAAAGATGTTTTTAGCAACATGGAATAAGGGGGCTAGAGCATTGGGCTATTTTTATGGTGCTCTAGATTCCTCTCCCTAAGGACTTATCTATAAGTGATCATCCGGGACTTATAGTATAACTATAAGGGCTATATGGCTCTGGCTTTAGCTCAGTATGGGGACCTTTTCTAGCTTGTTAGTGGTTACCTTTATGGCACAAGAGGGGCTCTAACAGGTATGATCTTGGTCTACCAAGAGGGTGCACCTTGTTAGTCACTCCTTAGAGGGGGGTTTATGCTTATTCATGGGGAAACCTTAGCAGCCCTAGCTTGTTAGACGAGCCTTTGAAAGGCTTCATCATGAACCCTGCCAACCTTCCTTGGAAGTGGGTCAAGAGATTAGCTACCTTGGGTAAAAGGGTAAATCACGACTCACAGCAAAAATGTACAACCTCTATAGAGTGTAAAACTATTATAACAGTCATGGTCACGGACATGAGCGGCCTTGGAACCCTTATGGAATAGAGATGATCACTAATGGTTAAATGTTTATGCTATTCATTATTCATGTTTACCTGATCATGTGTTTATGGGCTTATGATAAATTTGTTGCTACTCAATTGCTTAAAAAGATGACCTATGAAAAGCTAATCGCAGTAAACCAGTGTCAACCTTTTAAGCCTCATGAACCCCATATTATATTACTGAGTACGATATGTACTTACGCTTGTTTTACTTTTCTATACTTGGATAAAAATATCAGATGGGTACCAGATTGCTAGTCTTGTGGAGTTAGGCTTGTAATCAACCAGTCAGTTGTCCCTATGGATTGGAGTCTTCACCTGAAGATCGGAGTTGTCTTTCCACTATTTATGCTCTGAGATTATATTCTCTATACTAATACGCTATGTATTTAAGCATTGTCTATTGATATTACCCTTATTTGTAGCTATAAGTCAGATTTGACTTCCAGGGCTCACATATGGTGTGTATCTGGTTTTATTCTTAAAACCAGGTGCTATAGGAGATGCGGCTACGCGGGGAGGTGACTGCTTAGCTTGTTGCTGTCTAGCAGAGGGTGGACAAACTAACCCCCCTCACCGAGGTGGTGAACACTCTTCGGCCATGAATGGCCAAGGCCTATCGGCACGCTAATGAGGCCAAGAGGGCTTTTGAGGCCCTATCGGTGAGGTCATGGTGGGACGACGAGGAGGCCGCCCAGGTCAGGAAGGAGTGGGATAAGCTACTCCAGAAGGACATCGAGGCCTGTGAGAAGATCCTTGACCTATTGGCCAAGGTTGACAAGAAAAGGGAGCTAAAGCTAGGGGCCGAGGAGAGGCTTGTAGCCCTATAGATGAGGGCGAGCCTGGATGATGCGACGGTCGCCTGGCTACGCAAGGAGCGAGATGAGTTGCTCTAAACTAAGGAGAGGCTCCACTCTAAGCATGGTGTGGCTCGCAAGGAGCATGATCAGGCCATCCGAGAGCATGACCAGGCCTACCAAGAGGGCGACGATGCGCAGCAGAAGGTTGGTTCCCTCCAGGATGAGCTCAAAACCATGATGGAGCAGAAGCTAGAGGCTGAGAGCGTTTCAGCCAGGCTAGCCATGGACCTTGCCAAGGTGAGGAGGAATCTTTAGGCAGAGAGCGACAAGCTTGGTATCCTAAGTGCCGCCCTTGGAGTGGTCTACGATGATCTTGAGGTGGTGCGATCAGAGGGGACCAGCTCGCTCATGGCCCATGCTGTCGAGATCATGGCATGGGTGCGCTAGCTTGAGAGAAGTGCTCTTCATGTTGGGGTGAATCAATCCTTCATGATTGCTTATTCTCATTATGGGGACATCATCGACCTAGAGACAATGAGCCACGGCTTCACGCTTGGCTATGAGGCCCATGAGCTGGAGGAGATAGAGATGGTGGTGGCTCCCCTTTCTTAGGACCTGGTGGATAGGATCGAGGGCATAGTTCTCCCCTAGAGGGGTTAGTTAGTTCAATCGAATCTTGTAATCAGCGGATAAGCTCTGACCCCTCTGTATTATATGAACAAACTTATCATTTCATTTTGTTTGATCAAATTAGTTTTTTCTCCCTTATATGTGTGAAAAAAGGGGTTCATGCGTTCTGACCCTTCCATTTGTTAAGACCGTAGAGCCCGAGGTATAGGATAGAAACTCTGATCATGCTGATGAACAAAGATGTTATAGCCATCGACGCGTAGGTCTCTCGTAGTCCGACTAGTTTTACTCAGCGTTCATTCTCATAGACCTTGCCGTTAGGTTTAATGTGAGGAATGATGTCGGGCGCGACAACTATTTTAGAAAGGGTGTATGTGTACCCTTATCAGCCCTCGAGTGAGACCTGGCCCCTTGACATTGCTAGGGTCAGGTGTCACTTAAAGAGGATAGCGAAACTTGTAGGAGAAAGTGTCTCTTGTTTTTGCGCATACCCCCTCCCTAGGATCTAAGCTATCGTTCTACGACCGTTCGTTCACTCTCTCTATGAGTCAAACTTTCCTCGAGCCCCCATACGTAGCAGGGGTCCGATCGAGGGTTGGCTCGTCTTTGTGATCATCACCCCATCCATAGTTTCCACAGCCAGAGGGGTTGAGCTAACGTTACTTGCCTCGATGGCTCTAGTGACGCGCTCGATGAGCTTGCTAACAGGCATGTTTGAGTGGAATCTAGGTCTGTCATTTGCTAATGGGGTCAACATAGCCATTAAGTGGCATTCCACTGCTCCTTAACCTGCCTCTCGGTAGATGCCCATGTCGCTCCGAAGAGCAACTCAGGTGGCCCACTGGCCTCTCCTTGATGGAGATTCTATGGGCTCGGCTCGAGGTTAGGATCGAACGAGAAGGTTGAGATGACCCTATCCGCTTCTAAGCAGGTCGAGCGGAGCCTACTAGGGCTCATCTGCATTTTCTCCCCTAGCTCTATTCGATGTGAGGCAACCTTGGGCCCATCGTGGGTGACCTTCGAACCCTAGTCTCCTGAGTTCAGATTAGGCGGCTCAAGCCCCCAAGCCCCGTGGGGCTCGATAGGGGTCAGCCAGATTTCATGCGTCACCCTATCCTTAGTTTCCACAACTAGAGGGGTTGAGCTAACGACACTTGCCTTGATGGCTTGAGTGCCATGCTCAGTGAGCTCGCTAATGGACATGTCTGAGTGGTATCCGGGTCTATCATCCGCTGATGGGGTCGGCATAGCCCTCATGTGACATTTCACTGCTCCTTAACTCACCTCCTGATAGATGCCCATGTTGCTTCAGAGCGACTCAGGTGGCCCGCTGGCCTCTCCTCGATGGAGATTCTATGGGCTTGGGTTGAGGTTAGGATTGAACAAGAAAGGTCTAGATGTCCCTATCCGCTTCTAAGTGGGGTCAAGCAAGACCACTGGGGCTCATCTAAGTTTTTCTCCCCTAGCACTATTTGACACGAGGTGACCTTGGGCCCATCACGGGTGGCCTTCAAACCCCAGTCTCCTGAGTTTAGATTGGGCATCTCAAGCCCTATGGGGCTCGGTAGGGGTCGGCTAGATTTCATGTGTTAGCCCATCCTTAGTTTCCACAACTAGAGGGGCTGAGCTAATGACACTTGCCTCAATGGCTCGAGTGTCACGCTCGGTGGGCTCACTAACAGGCATGTTTGAGTGGAATCCGGGTCCGTCATCCACTGATGGGGTCAGCATAGCCCTCATGTGGCATTCCACTGCTCCTTAACCCACCTCCTGGCAGATGCCCATGTCGCTTCGAAGTGACTCAGGTGGCCCACTGGCCTCTCCTCGATGGAGATTTTGTGGGCTTGGCTCAAGGTTATGATCGAATGAGAAAGGTCTAGATGTCCCTATCCACTTCTAAGTGGGGTCGGGCAAGGCCGCTGGGGCTCATCTAAGTTTTTCTCCCCTAGCTCTGTTTGACATGAGGTGACCTTGAGCCCTTCATGGGCTGGCCTTTGAACCTCGATCGGTCGCCGCTCATATCAAATGAGATGACTGTCGCTTTGTGACATGACGCGAAGCGTTGTGATGCAGTAATTGCATAAGCAATGCTTGGATGTATGGGATGAATGTGTGATGAATGTATGAATGATTGTATGTATGAATGTATGAATGAATGGATGAATGAATGTTCATACATTTGGAAAAGAAAAGTGGGGGTTGGTAACATTACCTCGACTATTTGAGTGATGGGTTTGGGGAGCTCTTACCGGATATGTCCATGTGGGGTTCAGGTCCATTATCTGTGATGGAGTTGGCATAACCTCCATGATTTATCCAACTACCCCTTGCCCGTATCTCAGCCTTGACCCAAGCCGTCTGATCGGCCTTGGGTGACCTGCCGACCTCTCCTTGATGGAGACGTCATAGGTGAGCCTCTTTGAACCCTTCTGGGGAAGGTGGAGGCCAAAGCTTGGGATGTGGGGACAAAAACTCTGATCACACTGGTGAGCAAGGAACACCATAGCCACTAGGGTGTAGGTTTCTAGTAGTCCGACCAGTTTCACTCAGTGTTCGTCTCCGCATCCCTTGCCTCTAGTTTCCTATCATGAGGAGAGGTCAAGCATAGAGAATGTCTACCGAATAGATACTCCTGCCAGCCCCCGAGCAAGACCCAACCCCTTGCCATTGATGGGGTCAGAGGTTTGACAACAGAATTAATAAGAGGGATTGTGCGTAAAGTAAGGGTGACCCGTCCCTCGGCAGCGGCCTGAATTGTTCGGTCGACTTGGGTGATCCGCTAGCATAGGGCTTACCTTGATGGCATGAGTGATGGGTTTGGAAAGTTCTTACCAGATAAGTTCAAGCAAAATCTAGGTCCATCATTTGTGATGGGGTCGGCATAATCTATGTGGGGCATCCTGCTGCTCCCTACCCATCCCTCGGTAGTGGTCAAGCCATCTGATCGACTTGTATGACCTACTAGGATGAGACTTACCTGTGGAGATAAAGGATGAGAACATCCCATGCAAGAACTTGGTTGGGCAGATAAGCCATGCGGTGAACTTTTAATAAATGGACAAGCTTTTTAAATTTTGTTATGGCCAAACAACTTTTTAGCCCTTCTCCCCATTTTGTAGGAAAAGGTTAGCGCATTCTGACCCTTTTCGTTGTTAAGGCCATAAAACTTAGGGTGCGGATGAGCAAAGTCTGATCACGCTGGGGAGCAATGGCATCATAGCCACTAGGGCATAGGTTTCTCATAGTCTGACCAGCTATACTCAGAATTTGTTCCCGCTACCCTAGCTCCTAAATCTTAACATGAGAGGGGATCGGGCACAGAGAAAGTTTGGCCTAGTGGATAAACTCTTAGACATGCACCGACACTTGCCGTAGCTAAGGCCAAAAACCCTAGGGTGTAGAAAAAACTCTGATCACACTAGTGAGCAAAGGCGCCATAGCCATTGGTGATGTAGGTTTCTCGCAGTTCTACCAGTTTTACTCAGGGTTCATTCCTACAAACATCGCTTCTGGGTCTTAATATGAGAAAGGGTTGGGCGTAGAGAATGTTCACCGTGTAGGTACTCTCTTATTAGCCCCCGAGTGAGGCCCGACCCCTTGCCATTGCTGGGGTCAGGTGTCACTAAAGATTGGGGAGTTCAATAGCGAAACTGATAAGAGAAAGTGTATGTTTATTAAGGATAAAAGTGACATAGCTGCTTGATGTTCTAGGCATTGATGAAGACTTTGATGGTCTTGAACTTGTAAGCGCCTGGTTGGAGCACTTCCATGATGACGTATGGCCCCTCCCATGGTGGAGAGAGCTTGTGGTGGTCCTTGTTGCTCTATACGAGGCAGAGCACTAGGTCTCCAATGTTGAAGGCCCAACCCCACACTCAGAGGCCAAGGTATCGGCGCAATGCCTACTGGTACTTGGCTGAGTGGAGGAGGGTGATGTCATGCGCTTCATCTAGCTAATCCATGGCGTCCTCGAAGGATGCCTTGGCTCCTTGTTTGTCATATGCCTTGACCCTCAGCGCTCCATAGTCGAGGTCAGTTGGGAGAATAGCCTTGGCACCATAGACCATGAAGAATGGTGTGTAGCCGATGGCCCAACTGGGGGTCATCCTCAGGCTCTAGAGCACCATAGGAAGTTCTACAACCCATCGTGCACCAAATTTGTTTAGCCGGTTGAAGATCGTAGGCTTGAGGCCTTGTAGGACAATGTTGTTTGCGCGCTCAACCTGCCCATTCATGCGGGGGTGTGCCATAGTGGCCCAATCGACTCGGATGTGGTATTCATCATAGAATTGGAGGAACTTCTTTCTGGTGAACTACGTAGCGTTGTCCATGATGATGGAGTTTGGGACTCCAAAGCGATGTATGATGTCAAGGAAGAACAACACGACTTGCTCAGACTTGATCGCAGAGATCGGCCGAGCCTCTATCCACTTTGAAAACTTGTCTACGGTGACAAGCAAGTGGGTATAGCCCCTAGGCGCCCTTTTGAGTGGTCCGACCAGATCGAGCCCCTAGACCACAAATGGCCATGTGATGGGGATTGTTTAGAGTGCTTGGGCCGGCAGGTGGGTCTACTGAGTGTAGTACTAGCACCCTTTGTAGGTGCGCACGATTTGCTCAGCGTTGGCCACCACGGTCAGCCAATAGAAGCCCTATCGAAATGCATTTTTGACCAAGGTTCTAGGTGCGGCATGATGACCGCAAACTCCACCATGATGTCACTCAGCAACTGCTTCGCTTGTTCAATGGGGATGCAATGCTGCAGGATCTCGGTGTGGCTTTGCTTGTAGAGTTCACCCTCAATAAGGACAAAAGATTTGGCATGACGAGCAAGCCACCGAGCCTCCATCATGTCTATTGGTAGCGCCTCATAGAGGAGGTAGTTGAGGTAAGGTGTTCTCTAGTCGACTAGAGGGTTGGGCTCTGTCGCTGGATCCACATAAAGCTCCATAACCTCAGGGTCGGATGGAGCCGATGGTTGGTCAGCCCTCGAGCCTAGGGTAGGCGGCCTATCACCATCTTATTTCGGCTCCTCATAGTAGACCGAGGGCTTGTGTTGATCATTGGTGAAGACGCCCGCTGGCACTGGCTCTTGGCCGAACGCCGCTTTCGCTAGCGAGTTGGCCGCCTTGTTGAGGTGCCTCAGGATGTGGTTGAGCTCGAGGCCGTTGAACTTGTCCTCTAGCTGGCAGACTTCTTGGTAGTATGTAGCTATCTTGGCATTGTGGTAGCTTGACTCCTTCATGACTTGGCCGATGACCAGCTGGGATTCACCCTGGACATCGAGGCGTCGGATGCCCAACTCGATGGCAATGCATAGGCCATTGATCAGCGCCTCATATTCGGCCACATTGTTGGAGGAGGAGAAATAGAGGCGAACCATGTACCTCATGAATACCCTAAGGGGTGAAACGAAGACCAACCCTATGCTGGATGAAAGGTCCTAATGGCTAGAGGGGGGTGAATAGCCTATTAAAATTTTCTACAACAACACTTAGCAAACTGGTTAAACAATTATGAGGCGAAGCAAGTGTTGCACTAGCCTACTAAAATTGCAAGCCACCTACCACAATTCTAGTTTATATAGTTTCTATCCACACAATAGCTATGTCACTACACTAAGTTAGTGCGCTCTCAAATGCTAACTAAAGAGTCACACTAACCAAACTAACAAGCTCTCACAACTAGCTACACTAAAGAGCTTGATAACTAGTTTGTGGTACTGTAAAGAGAGAGAGAGAGCAAGATAGTTATACCGCTGTGTCGAGGAGTGAACCAATCAATCACAAGGATGAGTACCAATGAAGACCAATCACCTTGGAATCAAATGATGACACAATGATTTTTACTGAGGTTGACTTGCTTGCTGGCAAGCTAGTCCTCGTTGTGGCGATTCACTCACTTGGAGGTTTATGCGCTAATTGGCATCACACACCAAACCCTCAATAGGGTGCCGCACAACCAACACAAGATGAGGATCACACAAGCCACGAGCAATTCACTAGAGTACCTTTTGGCTCTCCACCGGGGAAAGGTCAAGAACCCCTCACAATCACCACGATCGGAGCCGAAGATAATCACCAACCTCCGCTCGACGATCCTTACTGCTCCAAGTCATCTAGGTGGCAGTAACCACCAAGTGTAACAAGTGAATCCTACAGCGAAACACGAACACCAAATGTCTCTAGATGCAAACACTCAAGCAATGCACTTGGATTCACTCCCAATCTCACAAAGATGCTGAATCTATGATGGAGATGAGTGGAAGGGCTTTGGCTAAGCTCACAAGGTTGCTATGTCAACGTAAATGGCCAAGAGAGTGAGCTAGAGCTGGCAATGGGGCTAAAATAGAAGCCCCCATGAAATAGAGCTGTTGTACCCCTTCACTGGGCACTGCTCGAGGTGACCGGACGCTCCGGTCATATCGATCGGACACGGGACCCCAACGTCCGGTCGCTCGATGCTTGCCACATGTCATCAGCTTCAAATGCTGATCGCTCGATCTCAATGGTCATTAGTACATTTAAGTAGTGATCAGATGCACTGCTCAAAGTGACCGGACACATGACCCCAGCATCTGGTCATTTCTAGTAAGGTTCCACTCGTGACTAGACGCGTCCGGTCACGCTCGACCGGACTCACCAGCATTTGGTCACTCACTGTCTCCTCTATGCACTTCCACATCAGTAGGATTGGAAGCACCCCATCAGCATCTAGTCATGAAGTAACCTAGTGTCTGGTTGAAGACTGACCCTAGTGTCTTCACGGCTTTCACAGACCGGACGCACCGGTCGAGTTGAGGCTAGCGTCCGGTGCACTCTGTGAAATCTTGTCTTTTCTATACAGGGCACCGGTGGCACCATCGAACTGTCCGCACTCTACGGTTGGACACTCCACCAGTGAAGTTTCAAACCCTTGCTCAAATGTGCCAACCACCAAGTGTATCACCTTGTGCACATGTGTTAGCATATTTTCACAAACATTTTCAAGGGTGTTAGCACTCCACTAGATCCTAAATGCATATGCAATGAGTTAGAGCATCTAGTGTCACTTTCATAACCACATTTCGATACGAGTTTTACCCCTCTTAATAGTATGGCTATCAATCCTAAATGTGATCACACTCACTAAGTGTCTTGATCACCGAAACAAAATGGCTCCTACCATTTATACCTTTGCCTTGAGCCTTTTGTTTCTCTTTCTTCTTTTCCAAGCCCAAGCACTTGATCATGACCATGGCAATACCATTGTCACATCATGATCTTCATTTGTTCACCACTTGGAGTAGTGCTACCTATCTCATAATCACTTTATAAACTAGGTTAGCACTTAGGGTTTCACCAATTTACCAAAACCAAACTAGAGCTTTCACCGGCACCCTTCTTCATCAGCGATCCATCGAAGTACATCGTCCAGTACTCTTGGTCGATGACCGCTGGTGGCATTTGGACCTTGGTCCTCTCTACAATGAAGTCAACCAGCACTTAGGACTTGATGGCCATTCGAAAGGCATACGAAATGCCTTGACCCATTAGCTTGAGTGCCCACTTCATGATTCTTCCCGTGGCATCTTGGTTTTTGGATGACCTCACCAAGGGGGGAGGACATCACAACCTTCACCGGATGTGACTCGAAGTAGTGGCACAGCTTCCTCTTGGCAACGAGGACGGCGTATAGGGGCTTCTAGATTTAGGGGTAGCGGGTCTTGGAATCAGACAAGACCTGGTTAATGAAGAACATGGGATGCTATACTTTGAGGGTGTGGCCCTCTTCTTCTTGCTCCACCACTAGGGCGATGCTGGCCACTTGCGTGGTGGCCACAACATAGAGCAGAAGTGGTTCTCTATCGATCGGAGGAACTAGGACAGGGCCCTCATTAGGAGTTGCTTGACCATGTCAAGCGCCTCCTAGGCCTTGAGCGTCCATTCAAAATGGTCGGCCTTCTTTAGAAGCCAATAGAGGGGGAGACCTCATTCGCCGAGGCATGAGATGAAGTGGTTGAGCATGGTGAGGCACCCTGTAACTCGTTGTGCCCCCTTTACATTCCGAATCGGGCCCATCCTTGTGATGGTCGAGATCTTCTCTGGGTTGGCTTCGATGCCATGCTTGGAGACGATGAAACCAAGCAGCATACCCCTCGAGACCCAAAAAATGCACTTCTCAGGGTTGAGCTTAATACTATTTGCTTAGAGTTTTGCGAAGGTCTGCTCAAGGTCAGCTATGACCTGGTCAGCCCATTTGGACTTGACCACAATGTCATCCATGTAGGCCTCAATGGTTTGCCCGATGAGGTCCCCAAAACACTTGAGCATACAACACTGATATGTAGCCCCCACATTCTTTAGGCTGAATGGCATTATGATGTAGCAGAATGATCCAAACAGGGTGATGAAAGATGTTGCAAGCTGGTCAGACTCTTTCATCGTGATCTGATGGTACCCAGAGTACGCATCAAGGAAGCAAAGGGTTTCGCACCCTGAGGTTGAGTCAACTACTTGGTCTATGCATGGCAAAGGAAATGGATCCTTTAGGCATGCTTTGTTGAGACCCATATAGTCGACACACATCCTCCATTTCCCACTCTTTTTTTGTACAAGAATAGGATTTGCTAACCACTTGGGGTGGTATACTTCCTTGATGAACCCGGCCGCCAAAAGCTTTGCGATCTCCTCACCGATGGCCCTACGTTTCCCCTCATCAAAGCGACACAGGCGCTGCTTCACCAGCTTGGAGGCTGGCCTAACCTTCAAGGCATGCTTAGTGACTTCCCTCGGAATGCCTGGCATGTTTGAGGGTTTCCACGCAAAGATGTCTGCATTGGTGCGGATTAAGTTGACAAGCGTGCTTTCCTATTTGGAGGAAAGCATGGTGCCAATGCACACCACTTTGCTTTTGAAACCCCTAGGGTCTATGAGGACCTCCTTGGCATGCTCCATAGGCTCGAAAGACCTAACCAATCGCTTGGGTTCGTGTGCTTCTTTGGTGACCTCCTTCCTGATGGCTGCTAGCTCCTTGGAGGTGACGATTGCCACGGTGTGATTGCAGCACTCGACTTCACACTCGTAGGTGCGCTAGAATGAGGTACCAATGGTGATGACCCTACATGGTCCTAGCATCTTCATCTTTAGGTACGTGTAGTTGGGGACGACCATGAACTTCACATAGCATGGACATCCCAGGATGGCATGGTAAGTTCCATGGAACCCAACCACCTCAAAGGTGAGGTTCTCGGTCCTATAGTTGGATGGATCCCCGAAGGTGGTAGGCAGATAGATCTGCCCAAGTGGCACAACCTACTTTCTAGGCATGATGCTGTGGAAAGGCGCTTTGGTCGGCCAGATACGCGATCGATGGATGCCCATGGCGTCGAGTGTCTCGGCATACATGATGTTAAGGCCACTGCCTCCGTCCATCAGTACCTTGGAGAGCCATTTCATGCTGATGATTGGGTCGACCATGAGCGGGTATCTCCCCAGTTGTGGGATGCTCTCCTAGTGGTCAGTCTGATCGAAGGTTATGGCAGACTCCGACCATCAGAGGAAGGTAGGCGTGGCTAGCTTGGCCATATAGACCTCGTGGCACGTGAGCTTCTAATGGCGCTTGGAGTCAAAGGATGCTGGCCCTCCAAATATCATGAGGCAGCCATCTAGTGTTGGAAAGCGACCATCCTTCCCCTCAGTGTTGTCTATGGTTGGGTCGAGGTCCGTCCCATGCTCCCCCTTATTGGAGCCTTTAGACAAGAACCGCTTCATGAGGCCATAGTCCTTGTACAGATGCTTGACGGGGAAGGCATGGTTTAGGCATGGCCCCTCGAGCAGCTTCTCAAAGTGGTTCGGAGTACCCTCCATGGGCTTTCAACCCCCCCCCCTACGGTCAGCGATGGCCGTGAGCGAGCCCTCATTCCCCTTCATGTTCTTCTTTTTTATGGGATAGTTGGAGGTGCCTTCCCTGGCATCCTTATCCCACTTTGCCTTGCCTTTGAGGTGGTCGAAGAATGCTCTGACTGCTTCCTCGCCCAAGGCATGGCTGGTGGCAATGTCAAGGAGTTCCATGGTGGTTCATGGGCCCTTATGTCCTAGCTTGTGAACCAGGGACTCGCAAGTGGTCCTAGATAGGAAAGCTCCTATAACATCAGTGTCGGCGATGTTAGGCATCTCGTTGCACTACCGGGAGAAGCACTAGATGTACCCACAAAGGGTTTCTTTGGCCTTCTATCGATAGTTCTTGAGATCCCATGGGTTCCTAGGACGCTTGTACGTGCCCTAAAAGTTCCCCATGAAGATCTCTTTTAGGTCCACCCAACTTTGGATTCTGTTGGGCGGAAGGTGCTCCAACCATATCCGTGCTGAATTGGCTAGGAATAATGGAAGGTTGTGGATAATAAAATCATCATTATCTGCCCCACCGGTTTGGCAAGCAAGCCGATAATCCTCGAGCCATAGTCTAGGGTTCATTTCCCTTGACTATTTAGGGATGTTGGTTGGTGGTCGATACCTTGGCGGGAAAGCAATGTTGAGGATGTGTCGGCCAAAAACCTGAGGTCCCGGTAGGCCAGGGCTTAGGCTTCGGTCCTCACCGCTATTGTAGTGTCCGCCACATTGAGGGTGGTAGCCATGGCTGGCCCCTCCCCCGCATCACCATGGGTACGCCTACGGGCGTTGAGGGTGTCGCACGACTCACAATTATGGCTAAGGCGCTCATGCACCGGAACCATGATGCATGGCCTGCCACCTTAGGACGCCTGGTGGACTGATGCATCCTTGTTAGGTCACTCTAAGGGTGTGTGTTGGCTGGCGTCGAGCTTGCATCACTGAGACAGCAAGCTCTTGACCTGCTACACCGCCGCGCACTCGAACAGTGTGCGAATCTCATGATGGGCTCGACGCTCATCGGGCTTCACAGCCCACAGAAGCCCATGGAGCAAGGCCACCATAGCAGCGATGTTCTGGCTCACCGGAGCGAAGTATAGGAGGGCTTTATCATCCTCGATGATCCTCCAGTTCACATCGCGGACCATGGCGTGTGCACACCCACCGTCTCCGTGGCGCTCGATCTCGCGATCGAGCTCCGCATGTTCCTGCTTGAGCTGGAGTCATGCTTCCTCGAGCTCTCAGTGTTGGGCCTTTAGCTACTCCACCCGCAGGTAGGGTGGGGCCCCTACATCACCCTCGACCTCATCATCAAGGTCGTTCATCAGGGTAGCCTCCTCCTCGTGGGTGCTTTTGACGTGTCCTTTGGAGGTACCTACCATGAAGCATTCACGAGAGGGGTGATGGCTTCCCCTGCTGGAGTCAGAGCCGGAGGGCGACTCCAACTCCTCTGCGAGGAGGTCATGGAAAGACTCCGCGACATGTTTGGTCATCCCCCACGAACTCATCATTCGTGGGAAAAGAAGGCATGGGTTGCACCATAAGGTGTCCAACAATCTCTGCAACATTGTGTAGACCAAAAAGGGGCATTGTTGGGGCCCTCCAGATGAGGTATTCCGAGGAGAGAGGCTCTCCTTTGGCAAGTTGTGCCATGACATTGGCGAACGAGAAGGTGAGGTGGCATAGGTCCTCCTAGGACGGTCGGGGTCCTAAGAAGGCGCTGAGCTGGCGCTCTAACCTTCTATAGTCGAAGCTGAGGAGCCTATCGCTCCTAGGGGTGTAGACCTCCGGTGCATCTAGCTATAGCTCCATAAGCACCTCGGTGATCCCATCAAGGCCGGCGGAGTGGAGAGGTTGGACAGCAATGGGAGCCAGTGCCAGCTCTCCCTCCATCATGACGATGAAGTCTAGGTCCCCAAAGCGCACGCGCGTGCCCGAAACCTAGCTGATGCCGTGATTGGCCATCCAAAGCCTAGTGTGGATGTCGAGACGTGTAAAAGGCCCCTACCTAGAGCACCAACTATCGGTGTTTCAAGTAAACACCAACGAGTAAATTTCTAACATTGCGCATCTGGCTTGGATGGTGTGCTAAGAGGACATGAGGTTTATACTGGTTCGTTGCTGCTGCTCATGTTACTAGCACTAAAAAGTTCATAGTAAGGGTTACAAATGGGCGAGAGAGGGACATGTCCCAAGTCTCTGGTGGAAAGAACAAATGGGTGTTGAGAGCTCGGTCATTGCTTGGCTATGTGTTCAAGGTTCGATGCTAGTGGTTTTGGTGATGATCTGTTGTGATGCCCCTTAGTGGGGTGCCCTATTTTCCCTTTTATAGGCCAAGGGAAAGCATGGGTTGTAGCAGGAGAAAAGAGGAGAATGAGAGGGAGAGGAAGTCCTTCAAGGTCGTCGGGCCTTTCTTTTCCTTTGTGCACATCCCACTGACACGATAGGTGGTGACAGGGATAGCTCCACGTTGTGCGCATGTCCACCGATGATGCCATGCCCTGGTGTTGTCAGCGGGTCATTATGTCCCATTCCACCCCGGTGGGCAGCGCGACAAACCAGCATGCTGATCGGTGGCCGTACAGGGAGTAGGCAGCATATTGACTACATGTCCGTCACTGTGGGCGATGTGAGTTCCCTAAAATGACATGTCATGGGGATGGGTCATGTTGAGACGTGACCGTTCCCCGCACGATGCTAGAAGTTTCACCTTGGGTTGTACTTTCTGGCCTGTAGTGGTTGGCGGCGGCGTGAGCTTCTGTTAGGAGCCATGCTCGAGGGATTGGGCGAGGCGGAGCCCACCCTCAGACATCGGGCGAGGTGGAGCCCGCACTCAGATGTCGGGCGAGGCGGAGCCCGCCCTCGGGGGTCAGGCAAGGTGGAGCCCACGGCCTCGGTGTCGGGCGAGGTGGAGCCCGCCCCTAGAGGTCGGGCGAGGCGGATCGCACGACCTTAGGGTCAGGCGAGGCGGAGCCCGCGGCCAGAGGTCGGGCGAGGCGGAGCACACGACCTTAGGGTTAGGCGAGGCGGAGCCCGTGGCCAGAGGTCAGACGAGGCGGAGCCCACAGCCTCGGTGTCGGCTGGAGCTATAGTCGCACCCTTGACTGCCTAGATGGATTAACGTATAATGACTATTAGCCCCTCCTCTTCAGGTACCCTAGTATTGGTCCCCAACACCTGGTTATTATATGCCTTCCAAAAGTAACCAGATCTCCAAATAGATACTTTAGTCCATTAAGTTTTCTTTGATTTTTATCCTGGCCATTACTAACTAGTAACATAATAAATAATGGCGGATTTGTATGAAAGGGCGCCATGGAAAATATGCGTGTGAAAATTTCAAGTTAGTCTCAAGGCGGGAAAAAACAAAAAATAAAAACAACTGCCAAAAGGCCCTGAAGCACATGTGTATGGCTGGGTTTACACCTGGCAACGACCTAGTGATTATATGCCTTCCAAATTAAAAGTAACCAAATCTCCAAATAGATGTTTTCTTTCATTTTTATCCTGGCCCTTACTAAGGACATATCTTACTAGTGGATGCCAGTTGTGAGAAACAACACCAACAACAGCTAGTGCCAAATATTATTGTGTACAATTCTTTGAGTTTTATGCATCGTCCATGAATAAAATCACAGAGTCTCCACTAGTGTAATTTAACCAAGATGCTAAACAAGATTTAGGCCTTCTTTTTCTAATTTTTTCCCATCCTTGACAATCACTAGTAGAGAAATGACCTCCGGCTCGCACCTTTAGTCTCGGTCGTGTTGGCGCCTAAGACTAATGTGAGCATTAGTCCCGAGTCCAAATTTCATGGGCACCGGATGCCCTTTTGTCCCTGTTGGTAACACCAACCAAGACTAAAAGTCGATCTTTAGTCCCTAGTGGTGACACCAATCGGGACTAGGTTGATGTCACTGACTAAAGATCCCCCATGGATGAATTCTAAAGGAGAACACCCAGGACTTGGTCACGTGCCTTGTGTGGTTGAGTTGGTAACGAAGCTACATGCGGGGTTAGAGGTCCTAGGTTTGAATCTCACGCATCGCAAACATAGTTCAAGTTGAGTTGGTAAGGAAGCTACGTATGGGGTTAGAGGTCCCTAGATTCAAATTATTTTTTTAGTCCCAAAGTTTATTTTAGTCCCGCGTGACCTGGGACTAAAGCCCATTCTATACTAGTGTATGAAGAACCACTAAACTAAATACGGCTAAACTGTAATGTCGAGCATTTCACTCACAAACATAGTTTAAGTTGACATCACATGAATATGGGCTGGGATATTGGGAGCCTGGGGCTTCCAATAGCTAATGGAGTGCCCTAGCCAGCCACCCTATCTAGCCCAACCATTCAGGTCCACGGAGCTGACGCGCACGTGCAGGTGGGAGACCTGTGAACCCAGCTAATTCAAATACATAAAAGCCCATGTCAAGCTACGAGGAAATTTTTTTATCATGACGTTGCACAAAAATCAATAGTTAGATGATTTAAAATTAATTTGTTACCACATAGAAACCTTTAGCGTGAGCAGGACTTCCAGCTGACACAACCTGACAAAGCTGACGCATGCATGCATGCACGCATCCAATATAATTTCTTTCGTTTTTTATTATAATTCCTCAACGAAGCATCCAATTCAAAAACGGCTTTCACCATTGAACTTCTGACATTTTTGTGCATGATTCAAAATCCATTGTGAATATTTTTTGAAAATTTTTAAAATTTATAAATTTGAAATTTGAATCATGGCACGTGATGGCCGATTGGATGCATAGAAACAATGATCAAGCTGTGCAAAAAAGTTTTTTGCACCGACTCGTCGCATAGAAATTAGTAGTTGGATAAATAAAAATTAATTTTGTTACCACGTAAAAACCTATATGCGAGATGGACATTCCACCCGACACAACCGTGATTGCCTCTACAACATCATGCTTACACTATGGGATGTATAATTAATATGGGAACAATGCATAGAACATGGAGACCGCAAGCGTAAAACATGGAGACGATCTCGTCTTCTCCAAAATTTGAAATTTGAATCATGACACACGTTTCCTTAAGTTCGATATTCTGGAATACTTTATAGTGAAGTGCTACATCGGCATCCATGCACTTGCGGATTTATCTGTGTGCGTTTAAATATACTAACACCTTGCAAAGTAACTAGATCTCCAATGAGTCATTTTAGTCCATTAAGTTTTCTCTCATTTTTATCCTGGTCATTACTAAGTACTAACATATTAAATGATTGTGGTTTTTTGTGAAAGGGCACCATAAAAATGTGTGGAAATTTGGATTTTGTCTCAAGGAGAGAAAAACAAAAAATTGAAACAATTGCTGAAATGGTCTGAAGCACAAGTGCATGGCTAGGTGCACACCTAGCAATGGCCAGGTTACTACATGCCTGCCAAAAGTAACAGGATCTCGAAACTAGATGTTTAAGTCCACTAAGTTTTCTTTCATTTTTATCCTAGCCATTACTAACTAGTAACATATTAAATGATGGTGGATTTTTGTGAAAGGGCACCATGGAAAATTTGTATGTCAAATGTGTGGAAATTTGAACTCTGTCTCCAGGCCGGAAAAAACAAAATATTGAAACAACTGCCAAATGGGCGTGAAGCACATGTGCATGGTTGGGTTCCCACACCTGGTAATGACCAAGTTATTATATGCCTTGGAAAAAATTTATGTGAAATGTGTGGAAATTTGAACTTTGTCTCAAGGCAGCAAAACACAAAAAATGGAAATAACTGCCAAAAGTGCCTGAAGCACAAGTGCATGGCTGAGTTCACACTTGGCAAATTGAGATTTCAAAGAGACCACCTTTCTCCTTTCAAGAATTTTTCTTCCTATTTTCCTAGAAACATGATGGATTTGGATCTAAGATCTTAGGGATATATATAGTAGTGACATATTGAATGATGGTGGATTTTGGTGAAAGAATGCCATGGAAAATTTTTATGTACAAATGTGTGCAGATTTGAACTTTGTCTCAAGGTGGAATAAAACAAAAAATGAAAACAACTGCTAAAAGTGCCTGAAGCACATGTGTATGGCTGGGTTCACACACCTGGCAAAGACCTGGTTATTATATGCCTTCCAAAATTAACCAGATCTCCAAATAGATGTTTTAGCCCATTAAGTTTTCTTTCATTTTTATCCTGGCCAGTACTAACTAGTAACGTATTAAATGTTGGTTGATTTTTTGTGAAAGGGTGTTATGGAAAATTTGTATGTGAAATGTGTGGAAATTATGATGGTGGATTTTTGTGAAAGGGCACCATGGAAAAATTTTATGTTAAATGTGTGGAAATTTGAACTTTGTCTCAAGGCAGGAAGACACAAAAAATAGAAACAACTGCCAAAAGTGCCTGAAGCACATGTGCATTGCTGAGTTCACACCTAGCAGATTGAGATTTCAGAGACCATCCTTCGCCCTTCAAGAAAATTTTCTCCCTATTTTACTAGAAACAGGATGGATTTGGATCTGAGATCTTAGGGATATATATAGTAGTAATCTATTGAATGATGGTGGATTTTTGTGAAAGGGCGCCATGGAAAAAATTTTATGTCAAATGTGTGGAAATTTGAACTTTGTCTCAAGGCGGGAAAAACAGAAAATGAAAACAACTACCAAAAGTACTTGAATGCAAGTGTATGGCTAGGTTCACACACTTGGCAATGACCTAGTTATTATAGGCCTTCCAAAAGTAACAAGACCTCTAAATAGATGTTTTAGTCCATTGAGTTTTCTTTCATTTTTATCCTGGCCATTACTAACTAGTAACGTATTTAATGTTGGTTGATTTTATGTCAAAGGCGCTATGGAAAATTTGTGTGTGAAATGTCTAGAAATTTGAACTTTGTCTCAAGGCTGGGAAAAATAGAAAATAGAAACAACTGCTGAAAGGGCCTGAAGCACAAGGGTATGGCTGGGTTCACACCTGGTAGTGACCAAGTTATCATATGGCTTCCAAAACTAACCAGATCTCCAAATAGATGTTTTAGTCCATTATTAAGTTTTCTTTCATTTTTATACTGGCCGTTACTAAGTAGTAATGTATTTAATGATGGTGGATTTTTGTGAAAGGGCGCCATGGAAAAACTTTATGTCAAATGTGTGAAAATTTGAACTTTGTCTCAAGGGAGGAAAACACAAAAAATGGAAATAACTGCCAAAATTGCCTGAAGCACAAGTGCATGGCTGATTTCACACCTGGCAAATTGAGATATCAGAAACCACCCTTCTCCTTTCAAGAAACTTTATCCCTATTTTCCTAGAAACAGGATGGATTTGGATCCGAGATCTTTGGGATATATATAGTAGTAACGTATTGAATGATGTTGGATTTTTGTGAAAGGGCGCCATGGAAAAATTATATGTCAAATGTGTGGAAAATTTGAACTTTGTCTCAAGGCGGGAATAAAGAAAAAATGAAAACAACTGCCAAAAGTGCCTAAAGCACATGTGTACGGATGGTTGGGTTCACACACCTAGCAATGACCTGGTTATTATATGCATGCCAAAAGTAACCAGATCTCCAAATAGATGTTTTAGTCCATTAAGTTTTCTTTCATTTTTATCCTAGTCATTACTAACCAGTAACATATTTAATGCTGGTTGATTTTTTGTCAAAAGGGCGCTATGGAAAATTTGTCTGTGAAATGTGTGCAAATTTGAAATTTGTCTCAAGGCAGGGAAAAACAAAAAATGGAAACAACTACTAAAAGGGCATGAAGCACAAGTGCATGGCTAGGGTTCACACCTGGTACTGACCTAGTTATCATATGCCTTCTAAAACTAACCAGATCTGCAAATAGATGTTTTAGTCCATTATTAAGTTTTCTTTCATTTTTATCCCGGCCCTTACTAACTAGTAACATATTAAATGATGGTGGATTTTTGTGAAAGGGCACCATGGAAAATTTATATGTCAAATGTGTGGAAATTTGAACTTTGTCTCTAGGCTGGGAAAAAACAAAATATTGAAACAAGCTGCCAAATGGGCATGACGCACACTCTCATGGCTGGGTTCCCACACCTAGCAATGACCAGGTTATTATATGCCTTGCAAAAGTAACTAGATCTCCAAAGAGATATTTAGTCCATTAAGTTGTCTTTCATTTTTATCCTAGCCATTACTAAGTACTGAAGTATTAAATGACGGTGGATTTTTGTGAAAGGGCGCCTTGGAAAAAAATTATGTGAAATGTGTGGAATTTTGAACTTTGTCTCAAGGCAGGAAAACACAAAAAATGGAAACAACTGCCGAAAGGGCCTAGAAGCACAAGTGCATGGTTGGGTTCACACATAGCAGTGTACCTAGTTATCATATGCCTTCCAAAACTAACCAGATCTCCAAATAGATGTTTTAGTTCATTAAGTTTTCTTTCATTTTTATACTGGACATTACTAAGTAGTAACGTATTAAATGACGGTGGATTTTTGTGAAAGGGTGCCATGGAAAAAATTTCTATGAAATGTGTGGAAATTTGAACTTTGTCTCAAGGCAGGAAAACACAAAAAATGGAAACAACTGCCAAAAGTGCCTGAAGCACAAGTGCATGGCTGAGTTCACACCTGGTAGATTGAGATTTCAGAGACCACCCTTCTCCTTTCAAGAAATTTTCTCCCTATTTTCCTAGAAACATGATGGATTTAGATCTGAGATCTTAGGGATATATATAGTAGTAACGTATTGAATGATGGTGGATTTTTGTGAAAGGGCGCTATTGACGATAGTTACCATTCATCATGAACCGTCAATATAACCTGAAATCATGCATGAAAATGATCATTAACATAGACTTAGAGGTTTAAACTAACAATTTCCATGAGTTTTGGTGAATTTATGTTTTCAGCAGGGTTTATCTAGAAACCCGTCAAGGTGGATCAAATTATCAAATCAAATCGCACTTATCCGTAGCAAAAACAACCATAGAAGGTTCTAGAAGACTCGAGAGGATACCACACCAAAGCGGAGGCTGAGACGCCACCAGGTGGGCTCGGTCAGCCCGACCTGTAGGCTGACCGGCCCTAGGGCCCACCTGTTAGCCCCCCAGTTCTTATGTCGGTTCTGTACCGCCTCCTAGATTGCATCTATGTCGTTTATTCAAGTCGGTTTGATCCAAAGGTTGAGAATTGACAATCCGCCCTATATATTCCAGCACCTGCACCCTCCCTCAAGGAGAATCTACCATAAGTCAAGATCAGATTAGAAATTAGGGTTTCCAGAGAGAAGAGAATAGAACTCCAATTCTTCAAAGTTCTAGTATAGGTTAGCTAGCAAGGTTCAAGTAGGGTTTGGGCTATTGCTCAGGATTGCGGATTCACCATCCGGAGGCTGGTATATCCATTGTATCCCTCTTTATTTATGACTTTGTGATACTTTAATACTATGTTGCTATTTATTATATTCCTAGTTTGCTCTAGTTATATGCTTGATATAGTTATGATTGATGATGAATTTATGCATATGTTCAGCAAAGCTGCTTAGCTCAATACTCGAGTGAGTTGAGTGGTCAACATTATGTAAGCAGTGGTGCTTAAATATTATTTACCTGCAGATGCATTCTACACTCTAGGTCATGTAGTAGATCATGGATGTGACACTCCCGTTGAGTCCTTTGTAGTCTACTCCCCATTTGTAGAGCAAGTAGAACCTAGTTGCGAAGGGAGTCGAAGCTCTGTTCTTGATCTTCCTTAGTAATGTTCCTTATGCATAGACCCTAAAGTTAATTATGCTATAGATGAGAGTGTATACTTGGGTGTACAAAAGACTTAGTAAATAAGGAAATGACTTAGGAATTCTTTTGCTCTTAATTAATCTCCTGCCTAGCCACACTATATTTATGAGTATCTATTTCTATCTCTGGATTACTATCAATGCCTTTCACTTGTCATAAGTATGCATATTTGTCAATATCTCTTGCCACCCCATCGCTCCTCTCAGTGGATAAAAGTATAAATAATGATACCTGGCATACTTCCAGGGTGAAATGCTACATTAGAATATTATCTGTGCGCTTGCGGATTACTTAGTATATATAAATTTATAAGTGTTCTCAATAATTACCAATAATGCATTTCTACCATCATTGCTAGAGATGATGAACTTAGTAAAGAGTGATGCAAAGAAATGCCAACAAGCATTTCTAGCGCCAGTTGCTAGGGAGGGGCACTAAGGCTAAGAGAATTGATCAAATAAATACTTATAGACAAGATCATAACTTTATACCACTACTTTAGTAGGCTTACCCTTGTTTGTCTTTGTTTTTATCTTATATAGGGTATTGTAGAATTGGTTGTGATTCACTAATAATCTCCATCAATCACAATCAAACCAATCAAGAGGAGCTCAACACCTAGTTTTCTGAAGCTATGGCTAAAAAGACTCTGCGTGAATTCTCTGCTCCAAGCACTGAGAACATTCGCACTGGACCAACACTCAAAACCAACAACCTTGAGTTCGAGCTCAAGCCAAGCCTCATCAACATGGTGCAAGCTACTCCATTCAGCAGGAAAGGCACATGAAGATGCTAGTGCTCATCTTCAGAATTTCCTGGAGATAAGCAGCACAATCACCATCAAGGACGTTGCTCAAGACATCATACTACTCTGCCTCTTTCCATTCTCTCTAGTGGGAAGGGTGAAGTAGTGGTTCTACACCAACAATGATAACATCAACAAGTGGGCAAGATGTTCGAAGGCCTTTCTAGTAAAGTTTTTTCTATAGGCAAGACCAATGCCTTAAGAGGAAAGATTTCCAACTTCCAATAATAGAAAGGAGAGACCATTCTAGAAGCATAGAAACATTTCCAAGAATACATTTCAGATTATCCTCATCATGGGATGGAAGATTGGTTGCTCATGCAAAGCTTTTACCATGGATTAACTCAAAAAGCTCATGAACAGCTCGATGCTACTACTGGAGGATCATTTATGTCACTCACCCTTAGAAAAGTTGAAACTCTCATGGAAAAGATAGCCTCTAATCAAGGTTGGTCTCAATGCAATATTCAAGCATTTAATAAGAGCGAAGAAGTACTAGAAGTGGTGTGTGCACTGTCAACTAAAATGGACTGTACTATTGAATTGGCTTGACCAGCGAGCCAATTACGAGAAAGATCATCAGGCCATTCAAGATGCTTTTAATTCTCAAAATGTATGTGGAGAATATATGGGGGTTGATTTCCCCAAATATCAAGAAGACTGCAAATATTGTCATCAACAATTTTACTCCACAACAACATAGACAAGGATGGAGTCAACAACAACAACGGTTAACTTACCAAGGTAAGTACCCAGGTAATTATTCTCCTAAACCTAAGCAACCATCTTTGAGAGACCTAATCTTAGGACAAGCCAAGCTTAATGAAAATATTTCTAAAAACCTTGTTTTTAATGATAAGGTTCTAGAAAACATAAATACTAAAATGGATAGCTTTTCTTCTGCCATCAAAGACCAACTTGGCTATAATAAAAAAATAGAATCATAACTAGCCCAGTTGGCTGCTGCTCTGCCTATTGCTACTAACCTTGAGAAGGTCAACGCCATAACCACAAGAGGTGGCAAGACTCCTCATGATCCGCCATATCCGATGAGGATAGGTAAGACACCGGCAAGCAGCACAAGAGGAGAGGAAGGACGATGAAGTTGAAGAAGTTGAGCCACAAGCACAAGAAATGATGCAAGATTTTCATGACACCACCTTCCTACCGTTTCCACTGTAGAAATCGAAAGGTTAAAATGGATGAGCAGTTCATGAAGTTTGTAGAGGTAATTCAAAAATTATATATCAATATTCTTCTACTAGATGCCATACAGGTACTACCTATGCAAAGTATCTCTGAGACATCCTCAATAGCAAAAGACCACTGTCCACCACTGAGGTAATCAAGTTAACAGGAAGAGTGTAGTGCGGCCATTCTGAACACATCACTTATCAAGAAGAAGGATCCAGGATGTCCCACTATTGATTGTTTGATCGAGAGTCAAAACTTCAAGAATACGCTATGTGATCTTGGAGCAAGCGTCAGTGTCATGCCCAAGAAGGTTTTTGACAAGCTCAACTATTCAACAGTCACGCCAACATTGATGTGTCTACAACTAGTCAACCAATCAGTCCGCTACCCCATAGGAATTGCCAAAAATATTCTGGTAAAAATAAAAAACTTCTTTGTTCTAGTGGATTTTGTAGTACTTGACGTACTAGCAGGATATGAAGACACCCCTCATCCTTAGGAGACCTTTCATGAGCACTACAAATGCACACATTGATGTCAGAGTTGGAGAAATTAAATTCCATATCAATGGCAAGGAAGAGCGATTCGCCTTCAAGCCAAGACCAGAACAATGCGCTAATTTGGAATGGCAAGAGAAGCTAGTGCAACCATCAAGGTCTCAATCTCCAAGACCGACCGATGCACCTGAGGAATAAATGCAACTAGAGAAGTTCGATTTGGTAGACTTAAAATCCTGAATCCCTCACCGGGAGGTAAAATAGGTAGTTATCTATATTTACTTTTCACATTGCATTAATCATTTTATCTTAGCATATTTACTTTTTAATATCTACATTAGAAAATAAAAAATTCTTATCATGGCATTATATAAATCCAAGCCCCATGTAAATAAGTTTTACGGAGCATAAAAACCCATAATAAATATTTACCGTGGAGGCGTAAAAATCTAAAAATACCATCCATTCAACCTCTTATATTTCATAGTATTATAAAATATTTTTATAACATATATATATATATATGTGAGTATACGGTAGAAATACAGACATATGGGGCCCACTCAACCACCATCCATCACTTCCATCACCTCGTTTCCACCTCCATCTCCAATCTGCACCATCTAGGATGCATTGCCACTGAAAGGAGCACTCACGTTGCTTAACCATGAAGTAAAGAAGCATCAGGAGGACGGGGAGGTCATTTGGCCACTATGTGGGGCTAGGCCAGCCCCACCACTTGGCCAGCCAGCCTATGCCAATGCCACCTATAAATACCACCCTTCCTGCTTGCTCTCGGGCACAACCACAACTGCAATCAAGCATCCCAAGTTCGAAATTCCAAACTCCAATTTCGTAGTTTGAAAATTCACTTAGTAGAAGTGATTTTAGAATTAGGAAGTTTTAGAGTGGAAGTGTTGCTAAATTTTGAGCAAGGGTGAGAGAAATTAAGAGTAGAAGTGAGAAGGTTTAAGAGTGGAAGTGTTGTTAAAATTGAGAGGAAAAATGAATAGAATTAAGGGGGAAGTTTTGCCAAAATCTTGATTAGAAAAATTCATTAGGCAACCTCGGATAACTGACCCTCGAACGACTGACTCTAGGATGGCTAACCACTGACATTTCTATTTTCCTAACCTATTCCACGAGTTATGTTGTCTTATGTTTATTTTGCAGGAAGATGAGCAAGTATTTGGGCAAGCTCAAGTGGGCAGCATTGTTCCATTTGACGAGAAGCTCTTCATCCCAAGCGAACACCGACATGTAGATTGATACTCCATCTCCCGCTGTCGGAGCACCAGTCCCAATCTTCCCATGCTGAAAGGGAATATTCTTCTAGAAGAGGAAGTAGCTCAAGCTCTGGAACAAGACGGAGAAAGACGCCTTCAAGCAACTAAAGACCCGAAGGTTCATTCTTACTCCTACCTATGACCCAGCCCTTCTGTGCTCTACAGGTAGGGACACTAAAAGTGAAATCATATTTAAAACTATTGTATGAGAAAATGTTTGGCAAATTGATGAGCCGGGGCCTAAACTCTTAACACTGAAATTTCTATGCACCTTGCAAACCACTGATTTTGAAGTTACATTTAGACTGTTTGGGAAAGACTTTTCTGTTCCTTGGAAGAATTTTAGTGAGATTCTAGGATTCCATGCTCAGTGTGTAGTTGATGTAGACACCGCTATACAAGATTTTGATAGGATGAAATTTTGGAGAGAAATATCTAAAAAACTTACTTGTTACCATCCTCGTACAAATGAAATTCATCACCCTACCCTACGCTTTATGCATAAATGGCTAGGATTTTCTTTATTTCCTAGAAATGATTTTCGCACTATAAGGAATGATGAACTTAAGCTGCTCTATGCCATGGTTAAGAGAAGAAATGTTTCACCGGTCAAATTTATGATGAAACAATGGAAAGAGATTCTTGAACTTAAGGGAGATGTTGGGTGTACTTCTCTAGTCACCCAAACAGCCAAAAATTTGGGTCGTTTGGAAAATACTTTTGTTGTTTACATTGATGACATTCTTCGTTGGTATATCGACTATGAATATTTTGTCCAAGCACAAATGTTAAAAAAGAATAAGGATGGAAAACTTGTCATGATGTACATGGACTATACAACCGAGATTCCGATACTAGACCGGAACCTCGGTTTGTATGCGGTGGATTCTTTTGTCTTTGATTTATATGTTAAGGAGGCAGCACCTCGTAGAAGTGCTTCTGCGAGAATCACTCACAACCCACAGCCTCAGTACCGTGGTGATGACCCAATTCTAGGAGGGACCGGACTTTCACCAGCGATGCAGGAGGGACCAGCCATGGGTTCCTCCCACATGCACTAGCCCGACGCATGCTAGGTTTGGAGCAGCCCGCTCCTCAGCACGTGAGAGCTCCTAGTTGCAGGGCTCAAGTGAGCAATGGCAATATGGCAACTTCGACTACTATCAGCAGCAGCCATATGAAGAAGTTTCAAGCGGCCACTAGGGAGGACATATGTCCTTCTCTGCTCGTGGCTATCATGATTAGCCAATGGGTTCACCATGACCAGCAGATGGAGCATTCCTGCCTTGACACCAGGTTGACCACCATCGAGGAGACACAGCAAGACATCCAGAACCAACTTCATCGGCACTGCCTAGTGGCAAGCAGAAAATGGGAGACCGCATCACCAACATCTAGCAGCATCAGCAGCAGGAGAATGAGAACCAGAACTACTTGTTCCTAGAAATTCAACTTCAACAAGCCATTCTGAAGGATTTCGGCAACACCCAGCTTGGGGGAGGAGGATCCCCATTATCTAAGGTAACTTTTCTTTTTCTAGTATTTTGTTTCCTTTTTCCTTTTCTTTATTTATTTTCGCATTTATCTTTTATATTAAAAAAAGATTGCATAACTAAAAACAAAATAAAAATTTATCTTTGTCTTTTATATATATAGTAAGGTGTGATCTAAAAAATGATGAAAACCAAATAAAAAGACTGTGTATAAAGTTTGCTTTAAATTTCTATTTTTAAGAGCGAATAAATAAAAAGAACTTGAAGATGATGGTTCACAATGGAAATGATGAATAGTTGCTCTATTATAATTCCTTTCAAGTACCCGGTTTTTAGCCTTAAATTCTCCTGAGTTTTGGATAAAATTGTTTTGACATAAGAATTTACTCTGAACTTGAAACTCGTGGGTAGCAATGTTTGATCTAAATTTAGGTAATTGACGGATATGATATTAGAAGGTCTGAGCTGCTATTTATCTTGTTTGAAGTGATACTAAAATTCTAGAGATTTCCTTTGAAAAACATAAAAAGGCAACATGATGAGTTCCTATATGACAAAGCTTCAATTCCTACCAGAGCCAAACATGATATTTAGGCTAGGAAAATGTTGGCGGTCCTTAACGACTAAATTCCGATCGCCAATTAAGACACAAAAAGAGGAGAAATAAGCAATCTTGATCACATATGCATTTACTACTAACCAAGTTCCACATGTATTTGGAGAACATTATTTTGTAGGTCACAAACACAAATACATGGAATAATTCACCGAAAGGTGCTTTCCGACGCTGATTTGCGCAAAGGAACAAGGAAGACGTCCATCAACTTAGTGTAAACTGGGCAAAACACCATGGAGCAGGGATCCATGTCTAGCCCATGCCTTACCAGGCAAAGGCGGAGGTGAGTGGCCACGGTCAAGGGGCGGCCGACCCCCTGCCGACGCTGCTTAGTCGCGCCTCGCTCTAACGGTGGCATGCTCCCATGCTGAGGTGATGCATCCAATGCTTTCACACCAAAGATAGATAGAAGCACCGCCTTGCTCTTGTATAAATAGAGGGGTACCCCTCCCTCTCTCAACACACTTGGGAAGCACACAACACAAGATACACAATGTAGCAAGAAGAGGAGGAGCTCCACTTTCATATCTTACCTCTTTGCTTAGTTTAGGGAGTGAGTGAGGAAGGAAAAGAGATGGAGAAGTACTAGAATTATTAGCTACCTCCATTTGTGTACTTGGGGCCCATTGTACACATAGCGGAAGGAATATCGGGAATGTTGGCTCCCTCTTCATTTGTACCTCGGTGAATCTAGTACTATTTGGAGTGCAAAGGTTCGTGTTTATCTTCGGTGGTGACTTCTACTTTAAGTTAGTCTTGTTTACTATTTACTTGTGGGTTCATCATCCGTTCTCATAGAGGATACTCTAGTAGAGGGCTCCTGATAAAGACGGATAACCCTGTACGGCGCTAGAGTAGTAGTCGATAGCGTAGACATGGTGTGTAGGCTAGAGGCTACCTTCGTTTACCTTATTCCCATGGTTGAGGAGTAGGCAGTAGGTGGTGATAGCCCTGTCCGTCCCTCGTATTCCCCCATGTCTAGGTTCGACATAGGCTATAGGCTGACCATGCTTGGCAGACCAGGTGTGATCCGATGCTCGAAGTAAGTATGTAGTGGCAAAGCTATCTTAGCTTAGGATCTCTATCCCTAGAAAACCTCGCTACCCGAGTTATCTTTCTTCTTGTTATCTTAGGTGAACTAGTTAAGAGACTCTTACACACCCGTTCCCTGAGGAAATATGATACCCTGAATCCTTTCGGGTGAAATGCTACAATGGTAATTCCGTGCGCTTCTATATTATTTCTGTATGTGTTAAGAAATACCAACAAGCATTTCTAGCGCCGTTGCTAGGGAACGGTTGTCGTAATTGTCTCTGAACCTAGTTCACCCATGTATCCTTGTGTTTTATCTTTCCTTTCAAAAAAATGTTATTCTTTCTATTCTTTTTCACCATGTAGCCCTTCCATTTAATATATATATATATATATATATATATATATATATATATATATATATATATCTGCTCCTTAGGACGAGTTCTTAGATCCCCCACCTAAGCCTGGGCGTTCGGGTTACCCGATTTTTTTGGGTCGGGTAATTCGGGTAATTCAAAATTCGGGTAATAAAAATTGCTACCCGATATTACCCCCGAAAAAACACTACCCGCAAATTCGGGTACCCAATAATTCGGGTTCGGGTTCGGGTATTACCCGATATACCCAAATTTACAGAAAACAACAAACTACACTAAATTTCAGTAGCGATCTATACATAATTTCAGCAGCAATTTGTATAGAATTTCAATAGTAATTTGTAGAGAATAATATATTACAGTCACTCATTCAAATAGAGAGAATTATATTCTAATAAAGTGATAAGTTAAATGGTTCAGCTAACAACACATGATGAATACAAAGACAAAACAAATCTTTGGGTAGTTCGGGTAGTTTGGGTACCGGGGGATATTACCCGAATTACCCAAACTAATTTCGGGTAATCAAAATCGCTATCCGAATTTGGGATCGGGTACCTCGGGTTCGGGTAATTCGGGTCCGGGTTCGGGTAATTCGGATACGGGTAATGGGTATCGGGTATTTTGCCCAGGCTTACCCCCACCTTCGAAGCCAATCACAGCTTCTAGCTATAAACTCCGTCCTAGCTTTGGCGGTCAAGCTTATGACCATAAACTAAGCACTAGGAGATACTCCGGATTATCATAAAAACACACACACAACTTTTCTTATCAATAACAGCAAGATCATGTTTTCAAGTTAGTATGCACCTTTGGGTATTCTTGTTTTCTAACCATGACAGGTTAAGATCAAGAAGAATAGGGGACATACGATGCTCGAAATCATGAGAGCTACATTGACTACATACTATGATGACCTTTGGTGATACGACACACTCAAAAGGAGACCCCCAACACTACACACTTGATTTTCACAAAAGTCCAAGTGTGGGGAGAATGAAAGAGAGAAGGTCGCCGTTAAGTGAAAAACAAGCATCATATGTGATGGAACAACTACATTACATCACTCAGAATTCAATCACAAATTGTGGGAGATGGTACAATTAAGCAAGGTATGAGAGAACCAACACAAACATATCTTTCCTATTTTTAGTTTCTTTCTACCACTGATGTTTGCATGCATGTCACTCATTTAATTTCCTTTCCAAAACCATGGCATGCTTGTTTAAATTCAACTCATCCACCCTGTTTGCATTGCCTGCATATAAAAAACAATAATGGTTCTCTAGTTCACCATTCAAAGTTCTCACCTCCCGTTTAAGTGAATCTCATGTTACTTTCATGCATCTTTTTTCTATTCTAGTATGCTTTGGTTTGGATGTTAGTCGTACACCTTTTAAATTAGGCATGGTGCTTAGTTTGGATGTAATTATCATGCTTCCAAAGGCTATTTAAATTAAGCATGGTGCTTAGGTTAATTAGCCTACCTTAATCAAATTGGACATGGAGTCTAGTTTGATTTTTGAACTGAAATTGCTAAATATAGACTCTGGTTGCATGCATGGACTAACCCGTGCAGGATATTATCAAATTCATGTGGGTAAGCCCTTGAGATGAATTCATAATGGAAATAAATCAAAACTCATTTGGTGAACTTTGAATAAACAAAGGTTTTGAATCTAAAAAAGAAAGGGCTCTCTTTGCTAATTGAACGTATATGAACCACTTTTATTTAGCATAGAGGAAAACCTTTAGCTCGTAACATTAACCACTATTGTTTCAAAACATTCATAAATCCCTCGGGTATGTATTGTCCACTAACCCTATGTAGGGATGAAATCTTGATCAAAAGAAACATGATCACACATCCACCAATGCAAACCACATGAAGATCAAGATGGTATGGCGAAAACAAAAAGTGCAATTATCCTTATCCATATCCAGGATGAGATGATGCCAATTCAAGATAAAATGCAATGGAGAAGTCCTGCTCAATGGACTTAAAATGGTGAGCCCTTGCCGAAGGTAAATCGGTAGCTATCTTTAAAATTCAAAATAAATATTTCTAGATTAAAATTTTGAATTCTTACTTCAAAATAAAACTCTCCTAAGAAAAAAATCTATTATAAAAAAATAAATGATAAAAATAGATAGAGAAAAGAGAAGAAGAGAAAGAAGGAGCATTCTCCTCTTCTACACCTTTGCTATCACTAAAGCCCATGGTCCATACACACTAGTTGTGTGTGTGACCTAACCTTGGTGATAACCTGAGATGGACCATATACAGCCATCCCTACAGCAGCTTCAAAGTTTCCATCTATAAATGTTGCTGGTAATAACTTAGGTATGCAAAGGTAAATAAAATGTTCATCAACACATTTTAATCATGTTTGTCTCCATGAAAATATAAACTTGCTTATACCAGTACATGCTTCCTTTGTTCATGACATATGCTCAGGTTTAGGTGTATTCTTAAGTTACATCTATAGGCTTTTTAATTAAGCATGGTGCTTAGGATAAAATAGCCTTTTTAATCAAAATTTGACATGGTGTTGAAATTTGATTAATGAACATTGAGTATTACTTTCATAAACAATGGAACTAATCTATTATGGAGATAAATCAAGGCTATGTTTATTTTTCAAACTTTACCTTAGCCTTGTTTATGCTAAATGATAGAAAGTTGGGTGAACCCATAAAATGGAATAAATAATAATAATAGTACTAATAAATAACAAAAATAAAAGTAATAATAATAAAATTAAGGCTCCCTAGTGTTTCAACTGGTAGAGCTCTTGTCTATTTCTTTTTGTTTTTCTTTGTTAAATAAAAAGTAGGTACAACAATAAGTGTGGCAAAGATCTCTCAATCATAACTAACACACATTCGAGATCCCCCAACATGTTGCACAACATCAAATGATCCAATGTGCAGAAGGACAGAACAGATGGCCCCAAAGAGGATTGGCTAGACCTTTGGTTTAGCCAACCCATCTCTGACTTCTCGTAGCTCCTTCATCTTCAATGATGGTTTATGCAACACAACCCTCAACTCCCTCTAACTTTAAGTTTAAACAAACATAAATCTTGATCACTAAAATTAAACTCAATTTATCCCTAATATCTTCTCCTGATGAACAATGCCCTTATTCACCACACTTAAAATTTTGAAAAGTGACATGTTCATAACATGTTTAAGATAGAAACTTGCACAAAGTTTGTTCCATATACATACACTTATGCTTGTGGGAAAATATTCTAATAGGACAATCATGTTGACTAAGTTATTGTGAGGTGTGATATAGTTCTGACTTAAAAATCCTACAATTTCTATTCAAGGTACTTGGAGAATTTATTTTGATGAAAAATTGTTATAAAACTGCAGTATCACATATTCCTCAATTGGTGAGCAATTCCTACCAAAGCCAAATATAACATCTTGCAAGTTTCAAGTCTTTCACATACGCTACTTGTTATTGTATTGAGTTTGGTCGAGTCTTGTTGACCCTTGTTGAGAGATTTATCATGCTCCCAAGATTAAGATTACATACACCCACATATATGCTGCTCTTACACTGAGAGTGCGCAAAAAACATGCTTCCATTTAGACCCACCAAAAACTCTATTCCTACACTAGGAGTAGATAAAAACGCTTGTTAGGTAAATACTCCATATTCTAAAAGAAAGTGATCTCTGACTAAATATATGGTTTAGAAAAAAGAGACATGGGCTATGCAAAAAGTTTATGATAAAAAAATGGACACATGAAGGTCCAACGTTCAAAAAGAAAAAAAATGATGAGCACTTGAAGGCTCATGTATTGAAAAAAGGGAGAAGGAAGAAAGATAGCCATGTTTCAAAATAATAAGTTATAGAGAGAGATCATATCTACAAAAGGACTATAGTTTTAATTTACCATTTTTCCACACATGTGCACATCTTGATCTAAGAATATGACACTTCTCTCCTTGGAGCCTCGATTTGACTGTACAACATGCAATACAAGTAAGCTATATTGTTTATCCCTACCTAAAGCTCCATATAAACCTTTTTAGAAGTATAAGAAGGCAAAACATTGCTTTGCCTTGGCAAGGATTTATACACCATTAAGTGATTTGAGAGTGCCATTTGAGGAGTATAAAGTGAACTAAGCTTTTTCTTGAGAAAAAAAAACTCCAAAACTCTAAGTTGCTAAGATGTGAAATTGGGGAGATTACTTTGTTTCAAGGACTATTCCACTTGCCAACAACCCAAGGAAACATGTTAGCTAATGCCACATATCCCACTGGTATAAAGAATGTGTTGGAATAACTTTTATGTAAGGCATATATCTTAGGATGTTAGTCTCTTGATTACTTTTATCTCTAAACTTTACTCAAGGACGAGCAAAGGACTAAGTGTGGGGGAGCTTGTTGGCAGTCCTTAACAACCAAATCTGACCTCCAATTAAGACACAAAAAGAGGAGAAATAAGAAACCTTTATCATGCATGCATTTACTACTAACCAAGTTCCACCTATGTTTGGAGAACGTGTCACACCCAATTTTAAGGATAAAATTGAATGAATGAATCTCGTGTGTGCCCAGGGATCAATCACACACACAAGCTGACAAATTACATAATGTATCATCACGGTGTTCGTACATCAGATCCATAATATAACTTAGTCTTACATTACACAGCGGAATATAAACAGATAATAAACTCTCGTGGGCTTCATCACAGGGAAGGTCAACTGGTTGACCACAAGCCTAAAAATCCTCCGGGAATTCCTCATACCCGTTGTCATCTGTTACCCGTTGTCATTTGTTACCCATCCAGGATTTTTATCCAAATAAAGAAAATAAACAAGCGTAAGTACATCCTGTACTTAACAAGCTAACATGGGGTTATGAAGCTCAAAAAGGGTTGACTCTAGTTTACTGCAGTTAGCATTTTTAGTACGACAAGCTTTTATTATCAGATATTATCAAATTGTGCTTAAGCTCCCATTTAATCCCATAAGAACATATATCAGGGTAAAGTGTATCGTATAACATCATAGAACATCTTAAATGATCATCATCAAGTATCCAGTTATTCTATGAGTTTTCTGAGCCACTCGTGACCGTGAGCACGGCTGTTATAACAGTTTGTTACCCTCTGCAGAGGAGGTGCACATTCACCGCGAGTCATGATCCCCATATGCCTAGGTTAATTACTCTCATGTCACTGCTAAGGTGAGCGGGCAGGGTACACTATGAAGCCATTTTATAGGTTTCACTAACAAGTTAGGGCCGCTAGGTTTCCTTGGCAGGCAGATGTAGGAACCCCCCTTTCCTATGGCACATGTCCATCGCGGCTATACTCATAGCAATAGAGGTAGCCCTATACCCAACGTGGCAAGCCCCATTTGCGCCAAAAAGGTAACCTCTAACTAGCTAGAAAAGATCATATTACTGAGCTAAAGTCAGAGCCATATGACTCTCCCGGTTGCACTGTCAGTCCCAGCTTTTGCCGACAGATAAGTCCTTATGGAGGGCTGGGAGCAACATGAACAAAGGTCATTTGCACTTTCGCCCTATGGAACAGTTGTTATAAATCATGTTAAACTCTTTGTTCCATAGAATCATTCATCATCATGTATATCAAGTTCAGTTAGAGCACTAGCAATCTACCCATATGCATTTAACCCATAGGAGACAAGGAACAGGATAAACAATCACTAGGATGTCCTTATGGGTATCAAAATTAGACACATGCAAATGAGTAATTGATTAAAGTGAAATAGGACATCAAGGTAGGCCCATGCTATACTTGCCTTGGTTCACAAACACGTGCTGGTCCTACTGGTCGTCGAAGAATTCTTGGTCTCCAACGTTCTCCTCACCGTCTGAACGCGACCAACACGACAACATACAACATTCCAAAAGCATTCATGCAAGGCAAACATTCCTATCATTAGAACAGTACACCAACAGTATTGCAAAACAAGATAAAATGTTTGTGAAAATAATCTACGTCTCTGCTACGATCACGTCAACGCGAAATTCACGAAAAACGGAGCTAAAATGCTGAAAGTTATGATTTAAACGGGTTTTCCTATAGCAATATATTTAATTAAATCTAACCATGAAATTAAAAAGTTCCAAACTTGACTAACAGTGGTTCTAACATGTAGGTTATGGAATTACGAAGCTAACGCGATTTGAATGGATCAATTCGGAGCTAAAACGACAATTTTATAAGCAAAACAGTTCAAATGGCATTTCTGTAAATACTGAAAACGTATTTTAGACTTAAGCAGTGAAGTTTACGTTTTCAAAACGAGAATGCGCATTCGGGGAACTACGCATTGGACTGCGGGTTCAATTAGATGAAAACCGAGGGTCTCTTTAGAAAAATAACCCGCGAAGGGGTATCGGATGTTCTCGGCCGTTGGATTAGAAACGAGCGGCCAGGAATGGATCCGGGGGAAGGGAGAAGAAGGTGGCCGGCCGGAACAGTGACGCCGGTGGCAAACTCCATTGCCGGCGGCATGGAGGTCATCGGAGCGCGCGGCCAGAGGCCTACGGGCCACGGTTCGGAAATCCGGAGGCACCGGGAGAAAGCTGGGGAGGAGGGGAACTCGGCCAGGCCAAGGAAGTGGCTGGAGGAGTGAGCCGAGGCGGCGGGCGCCATGGCCGGCGGCCAAAGCTCGCGGGCGCATGCGGCCAGGGCTCTATAAGCCATGAAAAACGAAAGTAACGGTACCGGGAGGTAGAGGGAGGCCAGGGGATTCTCACCGCGGGGAAGAACGAGGACGGGGAGGCTCGGAGAAGGTGGCGACGCGGACGGCGAGGATGGTGGCCGGCGGAGCTCTTCCGTGCGGCGGTTGTGGGGCTTCCGAGGCGTGAACGCGAGAGAAAACGGCGTGGAGGAGCAGCAGGGGGCGCGCGGGGGGGGGGGGCTCGGCTACTATTTATCAAGGCCGAGGAGCGGGGGGAGACGCTCCCACGATGCCCGTCGTGGGCGGCGGTTGCTCAGACACCGGGCGCGGGTGGTTGCCGAGCCACGCGGGGAAGGGGACGGCACCGACATGTGGGGCCGGGCGGTCAGCGGCTGTGGGCGTGAGGAAGGCGCGGCGGCTGGGCTGGCGGCTGTGCTGGGCCGGCAGCAGTGCTGGGCCGGCTACTAGCGCTAGGCCGAGTGAGGCGTGCAAGGAGGGAGGCGAGCTGGGCCAGCGCGGTGGGGGGCTGGGCCAACAGAAGGAAAGCCTGCGGGCCGAAATTCAAGAAGGGAGGGAGAGAAAAATGATTCTTTTCTTTTTCTTTTTCTACAATTTTCCAAATCCATTTTTAAATTTAAATTTCAATTCTTTTTGAAATCTTTAATAAATTCCAAACATTCACAAAATGATATGCAGCAGCATGTATGCATCAAAAAGTTTCTAACCTTATTTTTAAATTTTAATTCCACAAAATTTATTATTTCCCTATCTTTTAATGCACACATAATTACGTAAATAAATCAATTTAGCTATTAAAAGAGTGCAAATTTTAGGATGTTACAATTCTACCCCCCTTAAGATGAATCTCGTCCTCGAGATTCGGGTGATTGCTTACTCAAATAGTTGGGGATAAGTCTTTCTTCAGATCCTCTTCTCTTTCCCAAGTAGACTCAGTCCTCTGTATATCGATTCCACTGCACCTTGCACATCTTTACAGTTCGGCTTCTTGTAACTCTTTCGGCAGTTTCCAAGATCTTTATCGGATACTCTTCATAAGTAAGATCTTCCTTGACAGCAAGTTCTTCCAAAGGAATTTGCTCTTCTGGTACCCTCAAACACTTCTTCAATTGGGAAACATGGAACACGTCGTGCACACCTGACAAACTCTCAGGCAGTTCCAACTGATAAGCTACTTCTCCACGTCTCTCTAGGATCTTAAAAGGTCCAATATACCTTGGTGCTAACTTTCCCTTCATATTGAATCTTCTCACACTTCTCATTGGTGACACCTTCAAGTACACATAATCACTAATCTCGAAAGTCAGCTCTCTTCTGCGAATATCAGCGTAACTCTTCTGTCGGGACTGAGCTACTCTCAAATTGTCTCTAATCATCCTCACTTGTTCTTCCGCGTCTCTAAGGACATCGGGTCCAAACACTTGAGTTTCTCCAGTCTGATTCCAGAACAAAGGCGTTCTACACTTACGCCCATACAACGCCTCGAAAGGTGCCATTTTGAGACTCTTCTGATAACTGTTGTTGTACGAGAACTCTACGTATGGCAAACTCTTATCCCAACTATCACCATACTGAAGTGCACAAGCTCTCAACATATCTTCCAAAATCTAGTTGATCCTTTCAGTCTGTTCATCAGTTTGCGGGTGGTAAGTGGAACTGAAATTCAACTTTGTCCCCAAAGATCTATGTACTTTATGCCAGAATTGCGATGTAAACTGAGTGCCTCTATCCGACACAATTTTCTTGGGAACACCATGTAAGCACACTATTCTTTCCATGTACAACTCTGCTAGTCTTGCACCAGTATAGGTAGTCTTGACTGGTAAAAAGTGGGCAACCTTTGTGAGTCGATCCACTATTACCCATATTGAATCATAGCCTCTTTGAGTGCGGGGCAGTACTACAATAAAATCCATACCAACTTCTTCCCATTTCCATTCAGGAATTTTCATTGGTTGTAGTAACCCTGTAGGTCTTTGATGCTCAGCTTTCACTCTTTGACAAGTGTCACACAAAGCCACATATTCTGCCACATCTCTCTTCAAACCATACCACCAATACTTCTCCTTGAGATCCAAGTACATCTTGGTACTTCCGGGATGTATAGAGTAAGCAGACTCATGGGCCTCTTGCAGAATTGCATCTCGGATAGCTTTCACTTCAGGTACACATATCCTTTTTCTGAACCAAAGAGTGCCATTCTCATCCATTCTGAATCCGGGTGCCTTTCCAAGCACTACATTCTCTGCTATCTCCTTAAGTTTTTCATCCTCCAATTGACCTTTGCATATCTCTTGCTCCAATGTAGGCTCTATCACCAATTCCATTGCATTAGTGACAAAGCTCAAGTTGAGATACTCCATTTCAGCACACAACTCTGCTGACATAGATGTCATCTAAAGTCCATTGGCATAGCTCTTTCTGCTAAGTGCATCAGCTACGACGTTTGCCTTTCCCGGGTGATAATGCACTTCCAAATCATAGTCTTTGATCAATTCCAACCAACGACGTTGTCTCAGATTTAGATCTGATTGGGTGAAGATATACTTCAAACTCTTATGATCAGTATAGATATCACTCTTATGTCCAATTAGATAATGTCTCCAGATCTTCAAAGCATGAACCACAGCTGCCAATTCCAAGTCATGAGTAGGATAGTTCAACTCATGCTTCCTTAGTTGTCTAGATGCATATGCAACCACTCTTCCTTCTTGCATAAGCACACATCCAAGACCCAAATGGGATGCATCACAATAAATAGAGAAGTTCTTGCTTAAATCTGGCAGAATTAATACTGGGGTTGTAGTCAATCTCTTCTTTAGCTCTTCAAAGTTTGCCTGGCATTTATCAGACCATACAAATTTGGCATTCTTTTCCAACAGAGCTGTCATAGGCTTGGCTAGCTTGGAAAAACCTTCAATGAACCTTCTGTAGTATCCAGCCAATTCCAAAAAGCTTCAAATCTCACTTACAGTTGTTGGTGGTTTCCAATTTAGTACATCTTGCACTTTGCCTGGATCCACTGCTATTCCACCATTGGAGACAACATGACCCAGAAAAGAAACTTCCTTTAACCAAAACTCACACTTGCTCCACTTAGCGTACAACTTATGTTCTCTAAGCTTTTGCAAGACTAACCTTATATGTTCAGCATGTTCTTCTTCAGTCTTGGAGAATATTAGTATGTCATCTATGAATACCACCACAAATTTATCCAGAAATTCCATGAACACCTTATTCATCAGATACATGAAGTATGCAGGTGCATTGGTCAATCCAAAAGACATAACGGTGTACTCATATAATCCATACCGTGTAGTGAATGTTGTCTTGGGTATGTCCGAGTTTCGAATCTTAAGCTGATGATACCCAGAGCGGAGATCAATCTTGGAGAACACATGTGCTCCTCTCAACTGATCAAACAAATCATCAATCCTAGGCAAAGGGTATTTATTCTTGATTGTAACCTCATTAAGTGAGCGGTAATCCACACACATCCGTTGACTACCATCCTTCTTAACCACAAAGATCACATGTGCCCCCCACAGGGAAGAACTGGGGCATATGAAACCTTTTTCTTACAACTCTTTTAGTTGTTTCTTAAGCTCTTCTAATTCATTAACTCCCATTCTATATGGATGTTTAGCTATTGGTGCAGTTCCAGGTAATAATTCAATAATGAATTCAATGTCTCGGTCAGGTGGCATACCTGGCAAGTCATCGGGGAAGACATCTGAGAACTCCTCCATGACACGATCTTGTTCATTGACTTCACCATCTAGCTAGTTCACTGTGGCTGTAGGCTAAGCTTGCACTACCACTTCTACACAGATTCTATCTCCATTGAGTGATGTCACAACCACAGATTTCTCCTGACACTGAATCACTGCCCGGTGTTGTTTCATCCAATCCATTCCTAGAATAAGATCAATTCCCGCTGTTCTCAACACAATAGGCTTCACTTTGAAGTCTACCCCCCTTAAGGAAATGCTAGTTGAGGGGCTCCAATAAGAAGCGGGCATACTACCTCCCGGGGAATTTACTAGTATGGGGTTTTTCATGGCACACAAAGGTATGCTATGCATTCTAACAAAAGCTTGGGAGATAAAAGAATGCGAAGCACCAGAATCGAAAAGTACGGTAGCAGAGATAGAGTTGACGCTAAACATACCCAACATGACCTCAGGCATCTCCTGAGTTGCATCAGATGACACGTAGTTCACCTTCGCAGTGTGAGGTGGTCGGGCGTTGAACTTCTGATTGCTGGTCTGGTTCTAAGGTGCTTGTTGGTTCTGCTTCTTAGGACACTAATGAGCATAGTGACCTACTTCTCCGCATCGGTAGCAGGCATTGGGGTTGTTGGGTGCACCACTCTTCACAGGAGCATTGTTGGGCACTCCCTGGCGTGTCACAGGATTGCTGGTCTGTTGCGGGGGACGCTGATTTCCAAACTGTTGCTGGTACTGAGGACGTTGCTGGTACTGGTTCCGCTGAGGATACTGACCACGGTTTCCCTAGTGAGTTGGTCCTTGATTCCTCTGCTGGAAACCTTGTTGGGGATAAGCATGTGGGCGAGTGTTGCTTCCAGAAGCTTGCCCTTGGAGCCTTCTCTTCTTAGCTTCCATCTCCTTGCGTTTATCGTCAATCACGATAGCGCGATTCACCAAAGACTAGAAGTTAGGGTAGGTATTAGACATCAGCTAGAGCTACAGTCTATCATAGAGTCCCTTGAGGAAATGGCGTTGCTTATCCTTGTCGTCCGCTACATCATTTGGAGCATAGCGCGATAGTTGTGCGAACTTGTCCCGATACTCCACCACTGTCATAGCTCCTTGAGAGATCTAAATTCTTCCTGCTTCAGTTCCACTAGTCCATCGGGAATATGGTATGACCAGAAATTGTCCTTGAATTCCTGCCAAGTGATATCAGGAGCATTGTTGGGACGTCCAAACTGGAATGATTCCCACCAATCCTGAGCAGCTCCTTGGAGTTGCCCAGAAGCGTACAACACCTTCTCAAGGTCGTTGCATTGTGCTATGTTCAGTTGTTTCTCCATAGCACGCAACCAATCATCTGCCTCCATAGGGTCTGAGGCATGTGTGAACATCGGTGGACGACCTTTCATAAACTCTCCATGCTTATCTCTGACCTGAAGAGGTGGTGGTCCTCTTGCAGGTTCATTGTCCAAGCGCTGCATCATAGCTTGCATCAGCTGCGCTTGCATTCCCAATATCTGTTCCATGGTCACAGGTGGCGGTGGTGGTGGATTTATGAGAGCATCACGCCCACGACCACGGCCTCTACCTCTTCCTCCTCTTGCGGCCATCTGTTTTCCAACAAATGTGCAAAATTAAGAGATTTTTCCAATTATAGAGAGCTTACAAAAGATAAGAAACAATGCTAAGAATTTTCTGGACAAGATTCAAATTCAGCAGTTCAGTAAAACTGTTATAACTCGAGTTTCATAGATCCAACAGAGGTGCACCAAGATTTGTTAGAAAGCTTAGGAGATCAGCTACAACTTTTATTTAGATCACTTTTACAGATTCTGACACACACATGGTCCAAAATAGAGTTAAACCGAAACTGTTTTGGGTTCCAGACAGCGCAGGAACATCAACTTGTGTCAGCTAGATCTCACAAACCTGAATGGCTATTGACGTGATTCTAGAGACATTTGAAAGATACAGAGGTCTAGTTATCTCCACAAAAATTTCAGAATTTTTGACAGCCCAGATTTCGAGATATCAGATAAAGAACACAGGCTACTCCAAAAATCAGCACAGCAGAGATAAGATAAAACAAAACATCTGCATTAAGATTTCATTCTAAACTTAAAGTTCCAATCTAAGGAAATTGTGGACATGCCCACAAACTCCCAGCAATCAAGCAAATACCAAATCAACCAAGTTCACAAATTAAACATCTAATCAACCAAGTTCACAAGATCAAACAAGACTAAATAAGAAACACAAACTAACGACGTGGTAATCTAGATCAAGGCACCTAACACCTATGGAGCGGTGTCAATCATGGTGAAGGACCGGCGCTTCTTCTTGTAGATGGAAGGCTGCCCAAGTTGAGCTTGAAGTTCATCCACTTGCTTCTGAAGGCGTCTCTGAGCCCTCTGAGATGCACGCAGTTCTCCTTTGACTTCCTCATCCACTCCCTGCATAGCGTGGACATGCTGCACCGTTGCTTCCAGAGTTGGGTCATTCTCTGGTGGAGCCAAAACCTGCCAAACACCCTCATGATCATTTCGAGGAAGGAACCTAAAGCGATCCTCCCTCATGGCCTCAAAGCGACGACCATGGTAGTGGATGTAGGCGTTCTGTGCTGCATCCTCCATGCCATCCAAAGCATGGGCTCTCCTAGCAGGGGCATAGTGGACAGTCTCCATCTCATGTCCATTCTTGATATCATTCCAAGCGGTGACCACCAGCTCTACCTTCCAGAAGGTAGCCTCCAATGGGTGCTGGTACTCGACGCAGTGGTAGCTGATGGAGGCGTGCAAGTCGGGGTAGTAGTCGTCCAGCACGTGAGTGAGGAGGGTGTGGTAGTAGGCCGTCTCTGGAGCTGGCTTGAAGTAGTACTTGCACTTCCAGCCAATCTCCTCATCCACCATGGGGACAGCTGGGGATGGTGCAGGTGTAGGGGAAGTAGCCGTCAACTCCTCAGGTGTAGCTACAATAGGATAGACTGGCACGGCGACTGGTGTAGGAGCAGGTGCAGGCGTCGGGGTAGCCATCTCCTCATCGTCGGAGATGATCACAATCTCCCTCTCCGCCTATGGGTCACGCGGGGTGAACAGGGCATGATAGCCGACAGTGCTGAGGCGAGCAGTCTTCGGGTTATGAGACATCTATAGATTTAAAGTGAGATAGAATTAGAATCAACAATTTTAAATAATAGATTAAGGTATGAAAAGCATAAATGTTTTAATAAAATAACAAGAATAAGATAGTAAGCAAGAAACCAGAGGAGCAAAGATGCTAAAACGACCGTTTTCTAACTAGGCTTGCATCCTACAGTCAACACGGCTCTGATACCAATTTGTCACACCCAATTTTAAGGATAAAATTGAATACACGAATCTCGTGTGTGCCCAGGGATCAATCACACACACAAGCTGACAAATTACATAATGTATCATCACGGTGTTCGTACATCAGATCCATAATATAACTTAGTCTTACATTACACAGCCGAATATAAAAAGATAATAAACTCTAGTGGGCTTCATCACAGGGCAGGTCAACTGGTTGACCACAAGCCTAAAAATCCTCTAGGAATTCCTCATACCCATTGTCATCTGTTACCCATCCAGGATTTTTATCCAAATAAAGAAAATAAACAAGCATAAGTACATCCCGTACTTAACAAGCTAACATGGGGTTATGAAGCTCAAAAAGGGTTGACTCTGGTTTACTGCAGTTAGCATTTTTAGTACGACAAGCTTTTATTATCAGATATTATCAAATTGTGCTTAAGTTCCCATTTAATCCCATAAGAACATATATCAGGGTAAAGTGTATCGTATAACATCATAGAACATCTTAAATGATCATCATCAAGTATCCAGTTATTCTGTGAGTTTTCCGGGCCGCTCATGACCGTGAGCATGGCTGTTATAACAGTTTGTTACCCTCTGCAGAGGTGGTGCACATTCACCGCGAGTCATGATCCCCATATGCCCAGGTTAATTACTCCCATGGCACTGTCAAGGTGAGCGGGCAGGGTACACTATGAAGCCATTTCATAGGTTTCACTAACAAGTTGGGGCCGCTAGGTTTCCTTGGCAGGCGGATGTAGGAACCCCCCTTTCCTATGGCACATATCCATCGCGGCTATACTCATAGGAACAGAGGCAGCCCTATACCCAATGTGGCAAGCCCCATTTGCGCCAAAAAGGTAACCTCTAACTAGCTAGAAAAGATCCTATTACTGAGCTAAAGTCAGAGCCATATGACTCTCTCGGTTGCACTATTAGTCCCAGCTTTTATCGACAGATAAGTCCTTATGGAGGGCTGGGAGCAACATGAACAAAGGTCATTTGCACTTTTTCCCTATGGAACAGTTGTTATAAATCATGTTAAACTCTTTGTTCCATAGAATCATTCATCATCATGTATATCAAGTTCAGTTAGAGCACTAGCAATCTACCCATATGCATTTAACCCATAGGAGACAAGGAACGGGATAAACAATCACTAGGATGTCCTTACGGGTATCAAAATTAGACACATGCAAATGAGTAATTGATTAAAGTGAAATAGGACATAAAGGTAGGCCCATGCTATACTTGCCTTGGTTCACAAACTCGTGCTGGTCTTGCTAGTCATCGAAGAATTCTTGGTCTCCAACGTTCTCCTCACCGTCTGAACGCGACCAACACGACAACATACAACATTCCAAAAGCATTCACACAAGGCAAACATTCCTATCATTAGAACAGTACACCAACAGTATTGAAAACAAGATAAAATGTTTGTGAAAATAATCTACGTCTCGCTACGATCACGTCAACGTGAAATTCACGAAAAACAGAGCTAAAATGCGAAAGTTGTGATTTAAACGGGTTTTCCTATAGCAATATATTTAATTAAATCTAACCATGAAATTAAAAAGTTCCAAACTTGACTAACAGTGGTTCCAACATGTAGGTTATGGAATTACGAAGCTAACGCGATTTGAATGGATCAATTCAGAGCTAAAACGACAATTTTATAAGCAAAACAGTTCAAATGGCATTTCTGTAAATACTAAAAACGTATTTTAGACTTAAGCAGTGAAATTTACGTTTTCAAAACGAGAATGCGCATTCGGGGAACTATGCATTGGACTGCGGGTTCAATTAGATGAAAACCGAGGGTCTCTTTAGAAAAATAACCTGCGAGGGGTATCGGATGTTCTCGGCCATTGGATTAGAAACGAGCGGCCAGGAATGGATCCGGGGAAAGGGAGAAGAAGGTGGCTGGCCGGAATAGTGATGCCGGCGGCAAACTCCATTGCCGGCGGCATGGAGGTCACCGGAGCGCGTGGCCAGAGGCCTACGGGCCACGGTTCGGAAATCCGGAGGCACCGGGAGAAAGCTGGGGAGGAGGGGAACTCGGCCAGGGCAAGGAAGTGGCTGGAGGAGTGAGCCGAGGCGGCGGGCGCCATGGCTGGTGGCCAAAGCTCGCGGGCACATGCGGCCAGGGCTCTATAAGCCATGAAAAACGAAAGTAACGGTACCGGGAGGTAGAGGGAGGCCAGGGGATTCTCACCGTGGGGAAGAACGATGACGGGGAGGCTCGGAGAAGGCGGCAACGCGGACGGGGAGGACGGTGGCCGGCAGAGCTCTTCCATGTGGCGGTTGTGGGGCTTCCGAGGCGTGAACGCGAGAGAAAACGGTGCGGGGGAGCAGCAGGGGGCGCGCGGGGGGGCTCGGCTGCTATTTATCAAGGCCGAGGAGTGGGGGGAGACGCTCCCACGATGCCCGTCGTGGGCGGCGGTTGCTCAGACGCCGGGCGCGGGCGGTTGCTGAGCCGCGCGGGGAAGGGGACGGCGCCAACATATGGGGCCGGGCGGTCCGCGGCTGCGGGCGCGAGGAAGGCGTGGCGGCTGGGCTAGCGGCTGTGCTGGGCCGACAGCGGTGCTAGGCCGGCGACTAGCGTTGGGCCGAGCGAGGCGTGCAAGGAGGGAGGCGAGCTAGGCCGGCGCAGTGGGGGGCTAGGCCAGCAGAAGGAAAGCTTGCGGGCCAAAATTCAAGAAGGGAGGGAGAGAAAAATGATTCTTTTCTTTTTATTTTTCTACAATTTTCCAAATCCAATTTTAAATTCAAATTTCAATTCTTTTTGAAATTTTTAATAAATTCCAAACATTCACAAAATGATATGCAACAGCATATATGCATCAAAAAGTTTCTAACCTTATTTTTAAATTTTAATTCCACAAAATTTATTATTTCCCTATCTTTTAATGCACACATAATTGCGTAAATAAATCAATTTAGCTATTTAAAAGAGTGCAAATTTTAGGATGTTACAGAACGTTATTTTGCAGGTCACAAACACAAATACATGGAATAATTCACCGAAAGGCGCTTTTCAACGCTGATTTGTGCAAAGGAACAAGGGGGACGCTCATCAACTTAGTGCAAACCGGGCAAAACACCATGAAGCAGGGATCCATGTCCAGCCCATGGCCTGCTAGGTGAAGGCGGTGGTGAGTAGACACGGTCAAGGGGTGGCCGACCCCAAGGGGTGGGCGACCCCCTACCGGCGCTGCTCAGCCACGCCTCGCTCTGCCGATGGCATGCTCCCATGCTAAGGCGGTGCATCCCATGCTTTTGCGCCAAAGATAGATAGAAGCACCGCCTTGCTCTTATATAAATAGAGGGGTACCCCTCCCTCTCTCAACACACTTGGGAAGCACACAACACAAGATACACAATGTAGCAAGAAGAGGAGGAGCTCCACTTTCATATCTTACCTCTTTGGCTAAGTTTAGGGAGTGAGTGAGGAAGAAAAAGAGATGGAGAACTACCAGAATTGTCGGCTACCTCTATTTGTTTACTTGGGGCCCCTTGTACACATAGAGGAAGGAATGCCAGGAATGTCAGCTCCCTCTTCACTTGTACCTCGGTGAATCTTGTACTATTTGGAGTGCAAAGGTTCGTGTTTATCTTTAGTGGTGAGTTCTACTTTAAGTTAGTCTTGTTTACTATTTACTTGCTGGTTCATCATCTGTTCTAATAGTGAAACTCTAGTAGAGGGCTCCTGATAAAGACGAATAACCCTGTATAGCGCTAGAGTAGTAGTCGATAGCGTAGACGTGGTGTCAAGGCTAGAGGCTACCTTTGTTTACCTTGTTCCCCACGGTTGAGGGGTAGGCAGCAGGTGGTGATAGCCCTATCCATCCCTCGTATTCCCCCATGTCTAGGTTTGACATAGGCTACAGGATGAAGCAAACACATGACCGGATGCACCAATGGCACTGTTCGTCATCACGATAATGTTTTCAACATGACCAGACGCAGCGGCACTAGACGACCAGACACAGGAACTGCAGCGTCCGATAGGGTCCAGAGAGGTTCTAGAGTTGCGCCAGCGTGACTGGACGCGTCCGATCAACAGTGACTGGACTCAGCGTAGAGTCTGATCAATGCGCGCGCTCCAATGGTCGTGACGACCAAACGCATCCGGTAAGGACGAAAGCAGCATCCGGTCAGTAGCAGAAAGCTGGGTTTCGCCCCCAACAGCTACTTTCTCAGTGGGGCTTATAAATAGACCCCCAACCGGTCATTTGAGAGGAGGAGAGCTGAAGAAACGTATCAAGAGTGTGGATACACCGATCAATGCGCGCACCATTGTTGTACATCGGAGGGGCTTGTAGTCTTGTGAGATCACACCAACCGCGTTTGTGGTGTGGCCACCACCGTGTAGCCAAGGGAATAAGGCCCATGGCGGTTTAGCCAGAAGCTTGATAGTAAAGATGGCGGGGAGTGGTCTAGGAGAGGCTTGCCGGAAGGCACACCGGAGACCCACTTGCACGTGGGGAAGGCCCGGGGCTATCCACGGAGTTACCCGACTAGGAGCTTGGCCCATGCGAGGGATTCCTTATGAGGGGCTCCAACGATGACTAGGGGGAAGCTTGTGTGCTTCTCAATACCTTAGTAAAAATACCGGAGTCATCGACGGGAGTTTGCATATCTCTACCTTACTCTTTAGCTTCCACATTTACATTGTCTGCATAACTCCTTTTGCAGTAGAGATAGCAACACACTAGCAAAACCATAGTTGCACATTTAGATACTTTATCCTTTGCATAGGTTTTGCTAAGAATAGAAAAAGAGGACATAGTTTTTAGTTAGAGTTTTTAAGTTGCCTAATTCACCTCCTCCCTCTTAGGCGTCACGGTCCCTTACAAGTGGTATCAGAACTGGTTGGCTCAATTTGGACCTTTGGCTTCACTATCATTGTACTCTTCTCTTCTGACTTCTTGTTAAACCTCCTAGACACCACTGCCCTTCCTACCAAACATACTCTTTATCATCTTCTTCTTCATAATCGTCCTAGTTCTGATCAACAACTCGCTTTCCAAGCCGATCATTAATGCTTCTATTTTTTAAGCGTCGATCCACATCATTACGTTGATATTCAATTCAATCATGGATAGACCAACGGTTGACTTGAGATTGCCTAAACTCCTAATATTGTTGGTTACATTCTAGGCAATTATTCCTAGTAGGCAATCTCAAACCTTCATTCCAACAATGTCTGAAGAAAAGGCAATTCCAATGTGACTCAACTTGTTCACTTTCATATCTCTCTTCTTCTTGTTGACATTGATATTCCTTCTCTTCTAACTAGCATTGATAATCTTTCTCCTTCTACCATTGCCATTTATTCAATAGAATTCGAGATGTAACACGTGGTCTCATCGCACCATCTCTCGACATTTCTCCCTGCTCATATCGGCTCTTGTTGGTCACGACACCTTTTGATTTCTCTAACTGATGTTAAAACTTTAGCTCTCCCTTTGAACAACTTAGCATCAACCATATTCAGATCCTTTGGGAAAGGATTATCATCAACTTTTATTTTTCGAGTTGTACCAAATTTAAGCTTCCCTTGTTGAATAGCCCTCTGAATATGCTGTCGAAAAATCCTACAATCATTAGTAGTTTGAGTAGTTTGAGAAGTAGTATTATGGTATTTGCAGAACTTCTTATTCTTCAACTGATTTAGAGGTAATATAACATGATTGCTAGGCAGTTTAATCTATCCCTTCTCAAGCAAGCAATCAAAAAGTTTGTCTCCTTTTGTAACATCAAAATCATAACTCTCTTCAACTTCTTTTCCCCAAGGATTTGGAACCATTACTATCTTTTTACCCCAATTCCAATCAGTTGCGGCAATTTCCTCTTCTTCTTCATCATCGTCGACTAAATATGGATTATAAGCTTCAGCGATTGTAGTATTCTTCTGGAATCGGGTATCTCTATGCATATTCTGGAATTGGCTATTAAGTGTTGCCACCCGTTGAGCCAACTGACCTAAATTGTCAAATTCTTGCCCAAGCAACTTTTTTCTCCATGTCGGCAACATTCCTTGAACGGCCAATGTAGCTAGCTAATCATCTGTCAAATTCAACGAAAAGCACAAGTTTCTTATTTCTCGGAACCTCTGAAGGAACTCAGCACCCGATTCATTAGCTCTTTGCTTTATAGTTATCAAATCTATGATCTTTCTTTCCCCTATCCTAGTGTAGAAATATGTATGAAATTTCTTTTCAAGATCACTCCAATTGACAATAGAATTAACCGCTAGTGATGAAAACTAAGTGAAAGCTAGTCCTGACAGGGACAAAGAGAAGAAACAAACTCGATGCGCTTCCTCAATAGAGGCTTCATCCAACTAAGTAAGATATCGACTAACATGCTCTATTGTACTTGTGCTATCTTGACCAGTGAACTTAGCAAATTCTAGAAGCCTGTAATTAGTAGGAAGGGCCACTAAATCATACCACTCTGGACATGGACGTTTGTACGAAAAGGTCTGCCCTTTTGGTTTTAAACCAAACTAATTTTTCATCATTATGGCTCATAAAAGATTAATCAGCTGATGTAGCCTTATAAACTATGATACAGATCGATAACTAACTTATATTATGGCTCATAAAAGATCAATCAGCTGATGCAGCTTTACAAGCACAATACAAGTCGTGATGGTACTCACAAGCAAGCTGGAGGTTGATCAGTCGATGCAGCCCTGTTTGTTGAAGAACTCATCGAGATCTGCAGTACTCCTACTCCTAATGCGATGGCGAAAGCTAGAAAGATTGTATTTATTGAATGTTTATTTTTTTTACAATAACCAGAGTCTAATATTTATACCCGGAACCTAAACATGAATCCTACTCAAATATGACTCGTTATAATTCTTGGAATAAAAGAAAAGTTCCTAACTTAATAATAACCTGAACCCCAATTTTCCTTATTTGTAGAGTCCGACACATCCTCCTGGCGCCACTCAAGTATAGCCCATTAACACCGTCTGCTGACGTCATCCATAAAATAGCCAATTCTGACATCACATCTAAATCAGCTGATACCGATTCACATCTAATCGATTCCTTGATGACACAAACCTGGAAGCTTCGAGTTCCCATATTCTTCTTCCCAAATTTTGGTGTAAACACTTAGGATCTCTATCCCTAGAAAACCTCACTACCCGAGCTATCTTTCTTCTTGTTATCTTAGGTGAACTAGTTAAGAGACTCTTACACATCCGTTCCCTGAGGAAATATGATACCCTGAATACTTTTAGGTGAAATGCTACAATGGTAATTCCATGCACTTGTGAATTATTTCTATATGCGTTAAGAAGTACCAATAGAAAACTTCCACATTTATATGCTACTTGTTTTGCATTGAGTTTGGTCAAGCTTTGTTGATCCTTATGAGAGGTTTTTCATGCTCTTAAAATCAAGATCACGTACACACCATCGACATATGCACTACTCCTACACTGGGGGTAGATGCAAAAACATGCTTTCCATTTAGATCCACCCAAAAATGTTTTACTCCTACACTGGCAGTAAGCAACAAAAATATTCTTGATAGATTCCATCCACCAAATAAATGCTCCAAGTTCTTGTTGCTATCTCTCAAATATTTTACTGCAAAAAAGAGGCATGGGCTATGCAAGAGTTATTCATAAAAAAGAAGAAAGTTAAAAAAAATGGATAAGTGTCCGAGATATTTAAAACAATGGGTACTTAGATGACCGCCTAAAAAAACAAGAAAAAAAGAAAAGAAATGAATAAGATAGCCCATATTTTCATGCAAATGTTTCTAAGTTTCAAAAGAGAGATACGTTTTCAAGGAGCATAGTAGAATTAAGCTAGCCACCATATATATCCACTATAAATTCCACATACATGGACATCTTGATTTGATTGTATGACTCAACTCTCTTTGGATCTATTGTTTGACTTTACAATATATGTATTGTAAGTATGCTCTTTCATATTATTTCTACTCCTATGAGCTCCACATAAGCCTTAGTTGTAGGAAGAGAAAGGCATAACATCACTATTTCCTTGGTGAGGATCCACAAATACCACACATATTGAGATACTTGAGAGTGTCATACAATAGAATCTCTGAGTTTTATTTTGAAAAATTACAAAAACTTCGGAATAATGGTTGAACAAAGAACATGAGACATAGTGACTTGATCATTCTGTCTAGGCCATAAAGTTTGACTTAATCGTTCTATCTTTCAATTGCTCAAGACCCAAGTGAAAGCTACAAGCCCCAAGGTTGAAGGTAATATGGGTAAGTTTGAAAATTAAATCAGTTTGTTCTAATTCGGAGAAGAATTCTTGTTAGAATGCATGTGTACTTTTGAGGAGTGAAAACATTGTAGCAACTCCTAATCCTTTGCTAAGTTTGGCATTGCTCAGGGACGAGCAAAGGTTAAGCTTGGGGGAGTTTATTGACGGTAGTTACCATCCATCATGAACCATCAATATAACTAGAAATCATGCATGAAAATGATCACCAGCATAGGCTTAGGGATTTAAACTAACAATTTTCATGAGTTTTGGTAAATTTATGTTTTCAGCAGGGTTTATCCAGAAAACCGTCAAGGTGAATCAAATTGTCAAATTAAATTCACACTTATCCGTAGCGAAAACAACCCTAGAAGGTTCTAGAAGACTCGAGAGGATACCACACCAAAGCGAAGGCCGAGGAACGTATTAAATGATGGTGGATTTTTGTGAAAGGGCGCCATGGAAAAATTTTATGTGAAATGTGTGGAAATTTGAACTTTGTCTCAAGGCATGAAAACACAAAAAATGGAAACAACTATCGAAAGGGCCAGAAGCACAAGTGCATGGCTGGGTTCACATCTGGCAGTGACCTAGGTATCATATGCCTTCCAAAACTAACTAGATCTCCAAATAGATGTTTTAGTCCATTAAGTTTTCTTTCATTTTTATATTGGCCATTACTAAGTAATAACGTATTAAATGACAGTGGATTTTTGTGAAACGGCGCCATGAAAAAATTTTATGTGAAATGTGTGGAAATTTGAACTTTGTCTCAAGGTAGGAACACACAAAAAATGGAAACAACTAGCCAAAAGTGCCTAAAACACAAGTGCATGGCTGAGTTCACACCTGGCAGATTGAGATTTCAGAGACCACCCTTCTCCTTTCAGGAAATTTTCTCCCTATTTTCCTAGAAACAGGATGGATTTGGATCTGAGATCTTAGGGATATATATATATAATAGTAACGTATTGAATGATGGTGGATTTTTGTGAAAGGGCGCCATGGAAAATTTTTATGTCAAATGTGTGGAAATTTGAACTTTGTCTAAAAACCAAAAAATGAAAACAGCTGCCAAAAGTGCCTGAAGCACATGTGTATGGCTGGGTTCACAGACCTGGCAATGACCTAGTTATTACATACCTTCCAATAGTAACCAGGCCTCCAAATAGATGTTTTAGTCCATTGAGTTTTCTTTCATTTTTATCCTGGCCATTACTAACTAGTAACGTATTTAATGTTGGTTCATCTTATGTCAAAGGGCGCTATGGAAAATTTGTGTGTGAAATGTCTGGAAATTTGAGCTTTGGCTCAAGGCAGGGAAACACAGAAAATGGAAACAACTGCCTGAAAGGGCCCGAAGCACAAGTGCATGGCTGGGTTCACACCTGGCCGTGACCAAGTTATCATAGGCCTTCCAAAACTAACCAGATCTCCAAATAGATGCTTTAGTCCATTATTAAGTTTTCCATCATTTTTGTACTAGTCGTTACTAAGTAGTAACGTATTTAATGATGATGGATTTTTGTGAAAGGGCACCATGGAAAAATTTTATGTCAAATGTGTGGAAATTTGAACTTTATCTCAAGGCAGGAAAACACAAAAATGGAAACAACTGCTAAAATTGCCTGAAGCACAAGTGCATGGCTAAGTTCACACCGGGCAAATTGAGATTTCAGAGACCACCCTTCTCCTTTTGAGAAATTTTCTCCCTATTTTCCTAGAAACAGGGTGGATTTGGATCTGAGATCTTTGGGATATATATAGTAGTAACGTATTGAATGATGGTGGATTTTTGTGAAAGGGCTGCCATGGAAAATTTTATGTCAAATGTGTGGAAATTTGAACTTTGTCTCAAGGCGGGAAAAAGGAAAAAATGAAAACAACTGCCAAAAGTGTCTGAAGCACAAGTGTACGTATGGCTGGGTTCACACACCTACTGGCAATGACATGGTTATTATATGCTTGCCAAAAGTAACCAGATCTCTAAATAAATGTTTAGTCCATTAAGTTTTCTTTCATTTTTATCCTGGCCATTACTAACTAGTAACATATTTAATGTTGGTTGATTTTTTGTCAAAGGGTGCTATGGAAAATTTGTGTGTGAAATGTGTGAGAATTTGAACTTTGTCTCAAGGCAGGGAAAAACAAAAAAATGGAAACAACTACTGAAAGGGCCTGAAGCACAAGTGCATGGTTGGGTTCATACCTGGCAATGACCTAGTTATCATATGCCTTCCAAAACTAACCAGATCTCCAAATATATGTTTTAGTCCATTATTAAGTTTTCTTTCATTTTTATATTGGCCGTTACTAAGTAGTACCATATTAAATGATGGTTGATTTTTTTAAAGGGTGCCATGGAAAATTTTATTATGTGGAATGTGTGGAAATTTGAACTTTCTCTCAAGGCAGGAAAACACAAAAAATGGAAACAACTGCCGAAAGTGCCTGAAGCACATGTGCATGGCTGAGTTCACAGACCTGGCAATGACCTGGTTATTATATGCCTTTCAAAAGTAGCCAGATCTTCAAATAGATATTTTTGTCCATTAAGTTTTCTTCCATTTTTATCATGGCCATTAATAACTAGTAACGTATTAAATGATGATGGATTTTTGTGAAAGGGCGTCATGGAAAATTTGTACGTGAAATGTGTGGAAATTTGGATTTTGTCTCAAGGAGGGAAAAACAAAAAATTGAAACAATTGCTGAAATGGTCTCAAACACAAGTGCATGGCTGGGTGCACACCTGGCAATGGCCAGGTTACTACATACCTGAAAAAAGTAACCAGATCTCGAAATAGATGTTTAAGTCCATTAAGTTTTCTTTCATTTTTATCCTGGTCATTACAAACTAGTAACGTATTAAATGTTGGTGGATTTTATAGGAAGAGCGCTATGAAAAATTTGTAAGTCAAATGTGTGGAAATTTGAACTTTATCTCAAGGCGGGTCCAAACAAAAAATGGAAACAACCACCGAAAGTGCATGAAGCACATGTGCATGGCTGGATTCACACACCTGGCAATGACATGGTTATTACATGCCTACCAAAAGTAACCAGATCTCCTAATAGATGTTTTAGTCCATTATAAGTTTTCTTTCATTTTTATCCTAGCAATTACTAACTAGTAACGTATTTAATGTTAGTTGATTTTATGTCAAAAGGCGCTATGGAAAATTTGTGTGTGAAATGTGTGTAAATTTGAACTTTGTCTCAAGGTAGGGAAAAACAAAAAATGGAAACAACTGGGGAAAGGGCCTGAAGCACAAGTGCATGGTGGGGTTCACACCTGGCAGTGACCTAGTTATCATATGCCTTCCAAAACTAACCAGATCTCCAAATAGATATTTTAGTTCATTATTAGGTTTTCTTTCATTTTTATACTAGCCGTTACTAAGTAGTAATGTATTAAATGATGGTTGATTTTTGTGAAAGGGTGCCATGGAAAAATTTTATCTGACACGTGTGGAAATTTAAACTTTGTCTCAAGGCAGGAAAACACAAAACATGGAAACAAAGCACAAGTGCATGGCTGAGTTCACAATTGGAAAATTGAGATTTCAGAGACCACCCTTATCCTTTCAAGAAATTTTCTCCCTATTTTCCTAGAAATAGGATGGATTTGGATCTGAGATCTTAGGGATATATATATAGTAGTAACATATTGAATGATGGTGGATTTTTGTGAAAGGGCGCCATGGAAAAATTTTATGTCAAATGTGTGGAAATTGGAACTTTGTCTCAAGGCAGGTAAAAACAAAGAATTGAAACAGCTGCCAAAAGTGCCTGAAGCACAGGTGCATGGCTAGGTTCACACTCCTGGTAATGACCTGGTTATTATATGCCTTCCAAAAATAACCAGATCTGATGTTTTAGTCCGTTAAATTTTTCTTTCATTTTTATCCTAGCCCATTACTAAGGACATATCTTACTAGTGGATGCCACTTGTGAGAAGCAACCAACGACCGGTAGTGCAAAATATTGTTGTTTACAATTCTTTGAGTTTTATGCATCGTCCATGAATAAAATCACAAAGTCTCCTCTTGTGTAATTTAACCAAGATGCTAAACAACATTTAGGCTTTCCATTTCTAAATTTCTTTTCTGTCCTCGACTATAAGAAAAACTCGATCTGCAGGGTAAGCCACCCCCGGGCATTGATGTAAGAGAAAAGACCTTCTCACTCAGGGTGAGAAAACCCCCAAACCCCTGCCCCACCCTGACATAGGGACACCGTTGCCCTGTGAGAACCGGGTCGGGCCTTTGACCTACGCTTTGGCCGTGGGATAGACGAGGGGATTTTTTTTAACCCCAGCCCGAGATTCGCTCCCACGGGGAGTCAAACTCAGGACCTGAGGAGTGCCGCCGAGGCCACCTAACCAGTTCAGCTAGGCACTCTTTGGCCCGTCCTCAACTATGAAGAATCTCTAAACTAAATCCGGTTAAATTTTAATGTCAAGCATTTGACTTAATCAGCTTAAGCAGGTTGAATCCTAGTCGTTCTAGGGATGTGCCGCTAGCACATCCCATGACAATAAATTCATCATGTTTCAAACCTTACATAATACATTGACGAGACTTCATAAGGTTCTCACAAACATAGTTCAAGTTGACATCACATGAAGATTCCATTTATTATATATGTCCAATATACATAGGAAAATACATATATAGTGTGTCACATAACATCAGACATCCACATGTACATACCCTCCTACACAAGCATCAAGCACTGCTGGGTTTAAAACATCAGCAAGTGATAATCTACTACCACAAGGGTTTTTATTACAAATCACCAACACCAGCATCACAGTCAGTTTGTAGTTACAACGGGCAATGGTAATAGGTTTGGACCCAAATTTTTTATTGAATTATGTGTTATAAGTTGCTCACCATGTGAAACATAGCAAAATTTACCAACCATCTTTAATGTGCCAATATGATGCTGTGACTCATGATCCGCTAATAGAGTAGTGCTGCAGTGGAAATTATTTTGTGTCCCTATTGTGTTGATCACATGTAGGCTAATGTGGAAATTAATCTAAAAAAAATAGCTAATAAATAAGTATAATTTTGTAAATATAGCGTCACCATAAGGGCAAAGGGTTTTTGTGGTGAAAAGTTTCATCACAAAATCTTATTTTGTCGCCACAAACCAGCCTTTCTGGCGAGCTTTTAAATCGCCACTAGTCGCCATAGATACTCGCCTTACAAATACTCTAGTGATGATTTTTCATTCCCCAGAAATAACCATGTAAGGAAAATAGACCATAGGCCCATTTACTTTGGATTTTGGTGTTTGATGACCAATACAACCAAATTGGACTAATGAATTTACAAGTGTTTGTTTTGTAGTTAAATAGGGTGCAAGACGTGACTTGGACAAAGATGACATGATGATCCAATGATCAACACCTTAAGCAAGACCCTTGGAGCACAAGAGAAGACCCAAGATATCAAGCATAGTCCAAGCACGAAGATGGAAACCAAGCCGGACGCAAGATCATGAAGAAACAAGCTCGGCAGAGGTGGCTGGACGTGGCCCTTATAGCGACCGAACGCGTTCGATCGGCAGTCCTGAGACTACGGCAAGCGTCAGCAGGCGACCGGAACGCTGAAGAAAACACATGACCAGGATGCACCGATGGCACTGTTCATCATCACGGCGATGTTTTCAGCGTGATCGAAGCAGCGGCACTAGACTGACCGAACGCAAGAACTGCAGCATCTGATCGAGTCCAGAGATGTTCTAGAGCGGCGCCAGCGTGACCTGGACGTGTCCGATCAATAGTGATCGGACTCGGCAAAGAGTCTGATCAATGCGCATGCTCCAACGGTCATGATGATCGGACACGTTCCAGTCAGGACGAAAGCAGCATCCGATCAGTAGCAGAAAGCTAGGTTTCGCCCCCAACGGCTGCTTTCTCAGTAGGGCTTATAAATAGACCCCCCCCCCCCCCCACCGGCCATTTGAGAGGAGGAGAGGTGAGGAAACATATCAAGGGTGTTGATACACCATTTTAATGATCTCCACTTGCATATATGGTGCTTACTGATTCATTAGGTGATTAGCGTAGGTGCTTTGCGAAGTGCTTAGGTTGATTAGGCCACCGCTTATGCGCTTGCGCTAGGTTTAGGCCTAGTGTTTAGTGAGGTTTGCACACCTCTTATCACTCGGTGCTTGCGCGCACCATTGTTGTACATCAGAGGGGCTTGTAGTCTTGCGAGATCACACCAACCACGTTTGTGGTGTAGCCGCCACCTGTGTACCGAAGGGAACAAGGCCCGTGGTGGTTCGGCTAGAAGCTTGATAGTGAAGACGGCAGGGGAGCGGTCTGGGAGAGGCTTGACGAAAGGCACACCGGAGACCCACTTGCGTGTGGGGAAGGGATCGGGGCTATCCACGGAGTTACCCGACTAGGAGCTTGGCCCTTAAGAGGGATTCCTAGCGAGGGGCTCCAACGAGGACTAGGGGAAGCTTGCGCGCTTCTCGATACCTCAGGTAAAAATACCAGAGTCATCGATGGAAGTTTGCATATCTATACCTTACTCTTTAGCTTCCGCATTTACATTGTTAGCATAACTCCTTTTGCAGTAGAGATAGCAACACACTAGCAAAATCGTAGTTGCACATTTAGATAGTTTATCCTTTGCATAGGTTTTGCTAAGAATAGAAAAAGAGGCCATAGTTTTGAGTTAGAGTTTTTAAGTTGCCTAATTTACCCCCCTCCCCCTCTTAGGTGTCACGGTCCCTTACAAGTGATATCAGAACCAGGTTGGCTCAATTTGGACCTTTGGCTTCACTGCCGTTGAGCCGACGCTATTTAGAGTGGTTGGGATGGATACCTCTAGGCCTCCGCACTTTGATGGCACTAACTTCCCCTAGTATAAAGCTAGAATGGCTTGTCACCTTGAGGCGTTAGATTTGGGCATTTTTAGAGTCACTCGTGATGGGATGAAACCCATTAAGAATTCCGATAAACCCACAAAGAGTGAAGAAAAAGAAATTCATTTCAATGCTAGAGCTAAAAATTGCTTGTTTGAATCTTTTAGCATGGATGTGTTTAACCAAGTGTTCACTTTAAATATGGCACATGAAATTTGGTTAAAACTCCAAGAGCTTCATGACGGCACAACTAATGTCCAGTGAGCAAAAACATTGTCTAGCTAAACAAAATTATGATTCCTTTAAAATGAATGATGATGAGCTCAGTTCGTGATATGTATTCTCGCTTGAATCTAATTATCAATGAGCTCCATTCAATAGGATTAACGAAAGCTAGATGATGCGGACTATCATGAGGAAGATCATCTTCGTGTTACCACAAAAGAAATATGCAAGCATCATCACCATCCTTCACAACATGAAGAACTTGAGCACCATGACCCCCGCCATAGTCATTGGCAAGATAGTGTCATTTGAAATGTCATAGAAGATGGGTCAAGAAGAAGCCTCATCATCAAGCAAAGGCAAAGCTCTCGCATGTAGTGAGAAAAATAAGATGAAGGGCAAGCAAGTTGAGACAAGCTCAAGCTCAAGCTCCTCAAGTGAAGATGAAGAAGAAGATGATGAGGATGAGGATGATGATTATGATGAATATTCAAGTGATGATGATCAATCTTCCTCCTCCACCTCTGACCTTGATGAAGAATCAATCAAACTTATCAACAATGTGGAGAAGATGATCCAAAGGCTCAATGTCAAGAGTGTGCCCATCCAAATTCAAGATCTCATCTTCACCAATCAAAGAAATGAGCAAAGAAAGAAAGGATGCTATGGATGCGGTGAGTTGGGGCACTTTGTGGAAGTTTGTTCAAATAAGCCCACACCCAAGACAAGGAAGAAGGCGTGCAAGGACAAAGCCCTCACATCAATAAGGTCATGGGATGATTCTTCAAGTGAAGAAGAAGACCACCATAAGAGGCACGGGCACCAGCACTCATCATCAAGCACCTCACGTGTGTGCCTTATGGCACGAGGTAACAAAAAGCCTATCCCTAGTGATAGTGACAATGATAGTGATAGTGATGATGAGATACCTTCTTATGATGAAATTGTGCAAGAAAATCTTAACTTTGCTAAAGTTTGCACTAGTCAACAAAAGAAGCTTGAGAAATTAAAAGAAAAACTAGATAGCTCACAACAAGCTTATGCTACTTTGCTTGAACAATATGAAACTTTTGCCAATCTTAATATGGAGCTATCTACTAAGATTGAGCAACTTGAGACTAGTGCAAACACAAATAATTGCACAATCAATGATGAGCAACTTGTAAAGAAAAATGAAAAATTAAAGGAAAAGTTAGCTAGCTCACAAGATGCTTATAAAAGTTTGCTCGCTAAAATGGAAACCATGTGCAAACATTGTGATGAGCTAACTAATAAAGTTGCAAATCTTGAAGCCATCGGTACAACCCTCACCAAGGCACCTAAAAAGAAAAGTTCTATCTTTGACATGCCTAAAAAGGATGCCTCTACTTCTTGTCAATGATTTATGTTTAGACTCACCCTTGTGCAACCAAGTTTGTGTTGAGAAAGTTGTTGTAGATACATGCACACAAGAGGTCACAATGGAGAATGAGCAACTCAAGCAAGAAGTGGCTCGCCTCACCAAGGACTTGACTCAATTGAAAGGCAAGACAGGAGAAGCCCAACTTCATCAAGATAACACCGTCAAGGGAGTGAAGAAGCTTGATGAAGGACAAACCGTGGTTTGCTACATGTGCCAGAAGGAAGGCCACAAGTCCTATGAGTGCAAGGTGAAGAATGGGGGAGGAGCTAAGAAGAAAGAGAAAAACAAAAAGGAAACAAGCAAGCTCTCCAACACCTACACCAACAAGGTGGACAAAAAGGCCTCCATACCTTATCTCTTGAAGAAGAAGAAAAATGACAAGGTGGTGGCCATCAAGGTGAACAAGAAAGCCAACAATGGGGCCAAACGCATTTGGGTGCCAAAGGAGATCATTTCCAACATGAAGAGCACCAAGAAGGTTTGGATCCTGAAAGGGAAGTGAGAAGTCCTATGACTTCGGGGAATTTGGAGACTTGGCAAAGTATGGGTGCATTTCATGGGGTGCATCGCATTGGATCATGTCAATTGCCAAGTAGGGTTAGTGAACACTATGGACCCAAATTCCCCTCCCCATGTTAGGTAACTAGATTTAATTTCTTGCAATCTCAATTAGCATCTAGTTCCTTTTCATGCCTAGGTTTGCATTTGCATGCTTAAATCTTTTGTCATGCATACACTAGATAATCATATGGTAGGCTTGCTCGGTTTCACTCTTAACCCTTGGAGCAAACCTACATGGTTTAAATTGTTTAGGAGCACGGCACATAGCGTGTTCTACAATTGTTCATCTAATATGTACCAAAGTCCAAATTGTAGATAATTTCTCCCGAATATCACCTTCAAAAATGATTCTCACATTCATGTGATGTCATCTTTCAAGTGGTATTTTTTATTCTAAAATCAATGTGCATGTCTCCTACAAGTATTCCATACTTGTGTGCACAAATTTAGGGAGAGGTTACTCGACAAGTTGGATGCTTTGAGACTAACACCTTTTCAAGCTTATCATGTGTGTAGTAGTCTCATTGCAAGGAAAATGGAGTCCCCGGAGTTAAGCATTATACTTCAAATATCCACCACCTATTGCAAGTGGTATAGATCAAATTGGTTTCCACATGTGGTATTTCTAAACCGATATCATCATGTTGATTTCACTTTGGTATTTATATGCTTTCTCTATGCATTATATAGAATAAACTCCCTTGAGCATTAATTTTCCAATTATGCATTAACTACATCTCCATCATATGATGCATATATTTAGGGGGAGCTTAGTCTATGTAATGTGAGAGTCAAATTTTGTGACCTATTCCACTCCACATACAAAGGATCACAAAGTTTGACCCTCCCTTGTACTACTAATGTCTTCCTTTTCGGTGTTTGATTCCAAAGGGGGAGAATTTATAGGACCAAAAGCAAGCCCGATCATAATAATTTATAAGTAGTAATGGTCCGAGAAAGGGAGGATAGTGGATTATAAAGTTAGGGGAGGCTTAAATCCATAATGCCACATGGGGACATTTACAAGGGCAAGATAAGTTTTCAAAGATGTTTACATGTGGTATCTTTTAACTTTACATGTGGTATCTTTTAGCATCATATAACCTTGCCCTTTGCATTGCATCCTAGAAAGTAAATAGTTTTTAAATTCTAAATTTTTTATTATTTGCTTGTTTTGGTCGTGTTGTCATCAATCACCAAAAAAGGAGAGATTATAAGGAAAATGGACCCTAGGCCCATTTACTTTGGATTTTGGTGTTTAATGACCAACACAACCAAATTGGACTAATGAATTTGTAAGTGTTTGTTTTGTAGTTCAATAGGGTGCAAGACGTGACTTGGACAAGATGACATGATGATCCAATGATCAACACCTTAAGCAAGACCCTAGGAGCACAAGAGAAGATCTAAGATATCAAGCATAGTCCAAGCACGAAGATGGGAACCAAGCCGGACGTAAGATCGCGAAGAAACGAGCTCGGCAAAGGTGACCGGACACATCCCTTATAGCGACCGGACACGTTCGATCGGTAGTCCAAGACTACGTCAAGCATCAGCAAGCGATCGGGCACTGAAGAAAACACATGACCGGATGCACCGATGGCACTGTTCATCATCACGGCAATGTTTTTCAGCGTGACCGGACGTAGCAGCACTGGACGACCGGACGCATGAACTAGCAGTGTCCAATCGAGTCTAGAGAGGTTCTAGAGCGGCACCAGCATGACCAGATGTGTTCGATCGATAGTGACCGGACTCAGCACAGAGTCCGATCAACGCTGCACGCTCCAACGGTCATGATGACCGAACGCTGTCTGGTCAATAGCAGAAAGCTAGGTTTCGCCTCCAACTGGCTACTTTCTCAGTGGGGCTTATAAATAGACCCCCCAACCAGCCATTTGAGAGGAGAGCTGATGAAACATATCAAGGGTGTTGATACACCATTTTAGTGATCTACAGTTGCATAGTGCTTAGTGATTCATTAGGTGATTAGCGTAGGTGCTTTGTGAAGTGGTTAGGTTGATTAGACCACCGCTTATGCGCTTACACTAGGTTTAGGCCTAGTGTTTAGTGAGGTTTGCACACCTCTTATCACTTAGTGCTTGCGCGCACCATTGTTGTACATAGGAGGGGCTTGTAGTCTTGCGAGATCACACCAACCGCGTTTGTGGTGTGGCCGCCACCGTGTACCGAAGAGAGCAAGGCCCGCGGTGGTTTGGCCGAAAGCTTGATAGTGAAGACAGCGGGGAGCGGTCTAGGAGAGGCTTGTCGGAAGGCACACCAGAGACCCACTTGCGTGTGGGAAAGGCCTGGAGCTATCCACGGAGTTACCCGATAGAGAGCTTGGCCCTTGCGAGGGGCTCCAACGAGGACTAGGGGGAAGCTTGCACGCTTCTCGATACCTCGGTAAAAATACCAGAGTCATCGACGGGAGTTTGCATATCTCTACCTTACTCTTTAGCTTCTGCATTTACATTGTTTGCATAACTCCTTTTGCGGTAGAGATAGCAACACACTAGCAAAACCATAGTTGCACATTTAGATAGTTTATCCTTTACATAGGTTTTGCTAAGAATAGAAAAGGAGGCCATAGTTTTGAGTTAGAGTTTTTAAGTTGCCTAATTCACCCCCCCCCCTCTTAGGCGTCACGGTCCCTTACAAACCATACTCATTAATGACGAAGTGTGGTGCCACTAGTAAAGTGGCCATTTGTGGCCCCATTCATTGCCACAAAAACATAAGTATTAGTGGCACCAAAAATGCCACTTATAGTGTTTTTAGTGGTTAGAATAGTTGACACGACTATAGAGTATATATGGCAATTTGGTCGTCATAGTTACCATTTGTAAAAGTGACAAATTATATGGTCACTAAAGACTACATATCAGTGACCAAAGTTTCGCATTATACAAGTTTACTGTGTCAAAATTTGTTCTCACTGTTTTAGTTGCAATTGTGTCTAGTTGATCGCCACAATTCATATGGGAAAAGGTGGCGCCTTATCAACACAAATGCATTTTATTTGTGATGTAACTCATCCTCACATATATATTACAGAGGCAAAACTTTTCCTCACAATATGATCTTTTTGTGAGAATTGATAAGACATGTTGTGTTGATAATTTCATCACCAAAAAAACATAGCATTTGTGTGAAAATATTAGTTATGACAAGTTTTCTCACAAGATAAAACCTCCATTGTGTGGAACAATAGATATTGTAGCAAACGATTTATCATTATCGCACATGTTGTAGTGACAAAAATGGCTCAACAAATATGTACCAATACAATTCTCACAACTGTAGACCAATAATTCTTTAACCATGGTAATGGTGCAATCCAGCAATACACAAAAATTGATTACACTTGGAACTCTCTAAATAACTCACACACTACTTTCAAATCTCAAATAATTTATTCAACTATAGGTATTAAACTCTATGGTGGAGACAGTGAAGCACAAGAATGAATGTGTGCAAAGAAATCAGCCATTTGATGATCAAGTTGCTCTCTCACTAGACGCGCAACTTCTCCACTCTGCGTTTGACCCAAAAAAACTAAGCTCATCACGTTAGAATTGCTTCTCTTCCTGTAACTGTGTGTTTGTTTCGACCACCATCGAGACCTGGCCTTCCAAAGCTTGTGCTCATTGCTCAGCAGCCTCGGCACGTTGCTTAGCAGCATCTGCATGTGCTTGAGCTCCATCTTCATGCTATTCAGAAGCCTCGATTTGTGCCTGCAATCTGATCCTTTCCTCGGCGACTCGGTTTACAGCACGAAAGCCAACACCACGTGAATGTTTTGGCTTCCGACTAGGAACTAGTGTGAAGTGTTGCACTATTGGCACGTGCGCATAAGAAATATTTTGTTGATGTGTCCCAACAACTTCATGTGCTAGGTGCACCCAGTCCAGTGCACCCAGATGTGCTGACCGAGGGGCCCATGCATCAACTAGCCCCACCTTCCATCCACACAGAGAAGGGGTCGACCAGCGAGTCCTCGCTGACGGCGAGGTCTCTGGCGAAGGAAGGGTACCCACGTGCTCCCCTTTGACCCCGCGCATCGATATAGTTAGGTGGTTGCTTCGAGGGTGGTCTCGAGCTACGGCAACGACGCTCATGGCGGCACGGTGGTGACGGGGGAAGGCAAACTTGCCAACAACAGCATGAGCAAGGCCTCATTACGGGCCTAGGGGTGTAGGCGAAACCCTAAGTTAGGGTTTGGGGCTCGGTGAAGCACCAGCGGGCTATGGCCAGGTGCATGGAGACTCGGCAGCGGGAGCACAATGCTGGCAAGCTGCGTTCTGGTGCTGGCAGAGATGGAATTGGTCTACTGCCAGCCGTGGGAGCTAAAGAAACTCTAGGTGGCTATGGACCAAAAGAAAAGGAGAGCAAAAAGGGTCAGGCAAGGGGTTGTCCACGAGCGAACTCGGCTTGGCGTCCATGATGTCCGTAGCGTCAGCTTTTGACCCGAGGCCCCTTACCTTGGGACGAACGATTGTGCGGCTAGGTCAAGAAGGTAGAGCGGCTCATGGTGAAGCTGTGGGTGCAAGGAATCAGCTAGAGGTGAGCCAGTTCACGGCGGTGTGTGCGGGTAGCAATACCACTCGTGGAACCAAGAAGGAGAGGGACGGTGCGTGGGAGAGGAGAGTGGGTGCAAGAGAGAGAGAGCAGGGAGCTAGGCACCCGACTTGGCTTCTCCACTCGCGCAAGGACCCGAGGCAGGGGTGGGGGTAACGACGGTGTACGGACGTCACATGGTGCACGCCCTGACATGGTCGGCCATGCCCAAGCCCAGCCGTTCAAACGGCCAAGTCCCGAACTAAAACTGCCTCATTCTCCCCTCTCTATCTCCGAATCAAAGCGACAATAGCTCAAGGTACATCAACAAAACTTGTAGGGCTACATGAGATCTACAAGTTTGCTTAAACATGCATTGCCAAAATCGAAAGAGGGGCACATGGAAATTGAATTTCAGTCCATTTAGGACTTAGGCATATTTTTGGGGTTCAAAACAGCACTGGATTGGTTTTTGTGGGCCCTGTTTGGCTAGGTTAGAGGCTGATCTAGTCTTGGGTTCAGTCCTTAAATAAAGTTTGTTGTACTCAACTAGAACTACAACTTTTATTTAAGGTCAAACATAAAAACTGGAACAGAAGCTATAGTTCTATGTTGGTCAAAACAGCATCATGAAAAAGGCGTGCAATTTCATGATCCAACACTTAGGAAGCACTTTTAGGCAAGTTCACAAATATAAACCCTACTTCATTTTTAATCCTAAGTTGCTTTAGGTTGCTTAGGTGATCAAACATCAATCACTTGTATTACCAAACATGAACACAAGAGGTTGCATAGAATCTAAAGCATCACATGATATCAAACATAGGCATGAACACATGCTTATGCTTATGAAATGAATGAATGATGCTTATGCTCACGCAATGCGTGCTCATGAGATGCAAGTGCAAAGTGCAAGCTTAACACCTACGGTGTTACACTAACCTCCCTCCCATCCGTACTGCTCCCATCCATTGCCACAAGGCAAGACACCGCAACAGTCGTAGCCAACTTTTCCGTTCAGAAGTTCTTCCTTGTTGATGAGATGTCTGATCTCTTTTATCCACCTCTGTCAATAGAAGCCTGGTGCTGATGGTGCGAGCCAGGCTGCGATGCGCAAGCAGATGGTAGCCAAACAAACTCGTGTAGCTGCACTGATCCTGGCCAGCACGAGCCTGGTGCTGATGGTGCGAGCCAGGCTGCGATGCGCAAGGAACCAATCACGTCCTTAGCACCCGAGTGCTTCTGAAGCGGAAAAATATGGTTCTCGAATATTACAATTGTGTGCTATGTCACTGGGTTACTGAGGAAACCTTGCTCCATCTTTTTCTGCACTTCCTTTTGCCATTTCCTGTTGGAATTTTTTGGGCCCGGCACATCTCATCCAAGGGGGCCTACTGGTAACACTCTCGTCATTCAAGGAGCAAATCCAGCAGCCTTTTCATGGAGATTATTGTTGCTATGAGCTGGGCCATATGGACTGCCAGAAATGATTTATTTTCAGGAATGTACAACCTTCGGTGGCTTCGTGCAAAGGCACCCTTCGGAAAGAACTTGCTCTAGTTAAGCTACAAGAAAGAGCCAAGTATCAACCTTCATTAGACAGATGGCTAGATGCCCTTGTGTAATTTTGTTAATTTCTTTGTTTCTTGAACTACTATCTTTGTACACTAGTTTGTTTTAAAGTTAATAAATCCCAGTAGGGGGCAACCCCTCCTGTTTGATCAAAATAACAGTCGTAGCCAACATCATCTCACACAACTAGGAATGGTAAGCTTCCTTCCATTTCTTTTTGGCATATAAATCTAGGAAGTATCTCTTCTGTTGTGCCATATTTTTTGTTCCATGTATATTATGCGATCTATTATTTCTTAGGGTCAAGTGATATATGAAATCCCACTATTTGGCTACCATTATGTGGTTGCCTTTGGTGATTTTTTGTTCTTGATTTAATTATGATTTCTTATATCTATGTAGTCCAGTAGCAACAAGTTTTCAGGATTCAATCTTTTAATGGCAATATTGTTCCCTTTTCTTATTTTCCTTGCATGGGGGTTGTGGTTTTCCCTATGCAAGGGAATATATTTTTTAGAAATGATTTGCGTCTCTAGATTCGGCGCAACCTATGATGAACCCTAGACCATTCCCCGGTAGACCGCCAATGGAACTATAAACATGTTGTCTATAAAGGGAAGAATCTATTGGAATATATGGGCTTGGGGCCCATTAAGAAATTCTAAAATTTCTAGGAAAATCTAAAAGGTCCATTCATATGTGCAAAGATGATCGGAGAAGCGGGAACTCTTTAGTCCCACCTTGCTTGGGAAAGTAGAGGTAGTGATACTTAAATTTGGACGTCCTCTCCACTTCCTCAAGTCTAGTGTGAGGAGAGAAAGGAAGCCCACACGTGCACGCTCGCTTGGCTTTCCGGGGCAGGGTGGGGGAAAAGGGCGCGGGACCTTGCCACTTGCGTGAATGGTCCACCGAAATTCGGCCCCTTGCCATGTGGAGTCGCGGCCTCTTTTTACAGATTTACAAATTTAGTTTTTGGCTACTTGGCCTTTAAGTTTGTGGATAGGAGTCCTAAATAGTTTAGATCGTGATAGCGACTCGAGATCGGGGCTGGACAATCCTATATAAACAGCCTATCGCCCCATGCCAAAATGCATCTAATCGAGCTTGCCACTTCTTGCTACTGTGCCATCGTCGTAGCTTCTCCATCTCGACCGTCTGCGTGTATCGGTGATCAAGAGATCAAGTCTCTAGAACCATCATCCTTGGGATCGTGCACCGGGAGAGGAAGAATAAGGTTTTTGGGAAGCGCCCTTTGCGCGACTGCTCCCAACCTCCATGATGGGTCATTTTCCATCGAAGTCGGGCGGTGCTACGTCCCATAGTATTCGTCGTCAGCTGCTCCGAGCTCTTCCTCCGCCGCTTATTGATGACTTCATACCACTAAATGATTTCAAATAAAAAACATGTCAACTACAAAGTCTTTGGGCTCATAGAGCCTTGCAACTTTGATAGAAAGATATTCATCCAACTTCATTTGGAAAAGTTAAGAATTTTTCTACTCGACGCCTATTATTAGGGGCATTATCAACTGCCCATAAAAATCGATTTGTATGGATGATGTCTTTCGGTAGCACAAATAGATTTTAGGAGACAGCCTTTTTATTTACAGAGACGGTCACAAATTGTCACGGTCTCCTAAAATAGCTTGTGAACTTCTTCATTTACCAAGATAGTTCAAATGGACGTCTCTTAAAAATGATTAACAAAGGTGGGCTTCCTAAGAGGTTTGCCTCTAGTGCTTCTCTGATGCGTCTTTCCTGTCCCAGCGTGGCAGCGCCCTGATCTGGTGAGGGAGGGTGGATCAGTGGTGGTGGCGGCCGAATTCGTAGCCGACAACCCGACAGCGAGGCCGGGGAGGATATAGGGTGGTGGTCGGTGGCCTCTCCATTCTCCGGCACTAGCGACCTAATCCAGTTGGGGCAGAGCAGATCCGATCTTGGTATGGTTAGCCTGATCCGCAGCGAGCAGCCAGTCTCCCTCACAGCCCCCTGTGCGCGTAGACCCTCTCACTACTGGAAAGCTGAAAATCCCTAACGGTGCAATTACCGTCAAAGAAATTGAAAATAGTGTCAGGAAATGTAAATCTAATTTCCCTAATAGTACAACATCAGGGAATAACCGTTAGAGCTAGCTCGATAGGGTAATTAAAAAGTGCTTAACGGTGAACCGTCAGGAAAATCAACAGGAAAACAAATTCCTTGTCTGTTTAAAACCGACAGGATATAAGAACATTTACCTTGTCCGTGGTCAAACCATCAAAAAAATAATTTTTTCCCTGACAGTGTTTGTTTTTCCCTGTCAACTTCTAGCCATCAGGAAAAATACATTTTTTCTGTCAGAACTGTTTTCTATATAATTCAATAAACAAATATATTTAATATAATGCACAGAATCATGGAGATATACCAGCATAAATATAAATATAATACACAATCATCGATATATAAATAGATTATAGTCTCACATAAATCTATTTCATACAAAGATGTCTTGTTTGCATCAACACAGATACATACATAAGAATATCCAAACATTTGGCACTGGACGACATACAACTTCTGGTCCACAAGCAATACAGCACAAGCACACAGCCATGTGACTCTATTTACACAAGCACACAGCACAAGCAATCCGCATTTCGTCGCTAGCAGAAATAATGTGATCTCCATCTGGTGTAAATGCTGCAGGGACTTGACTTGTACTTCGTAATCCTGAGAACAGCACAAAAAAAGGCATGTTAACTTATGTGTCAACAATTAATTCAAGAGTCATCTTAGAAGAGCAGCTCAGTACCTTTGTAGCTGGAAATGACATGAACCCCATCGAGAATGGAACTTGTGAGTCACAAGATGTCACCATCAGTTCCTTTGGATCAGATGGGCAATACTGTTCATGCAAGAAATCAAAAAGGCTATAAGAATCGGTGGCCATAAAGATACACTGAATATTCAATATAAGAAGATAGTGTATAAGAGTGGACAATGTCAATAGCTCCATACCTGGAATCCAATTAATCTTTTAAGTGAAGGTTTCTTTCTGCCATACAGAGGGACTTGGGACTCCATCTCTAGATGGTTTTCTGAATAATGCAATAGACAATGAATTAGAAATTGGTTAAGCATAAGCTTTGATAAGCATCATCATTCTTAAGTCCATTAAACAAATTGGCAGCTAAGGAAATTAAGATTCTTATACTACACAAAAAAAAGAGAACGGTTTAACAGCTCTTTGCAATTATGCCTTCTTATAAAGTCATTTAAAAAGTTTACTGTTTCCCAAATAGTCAAATATCCTAATCAGTAACTTATACTGATATAATATAGCTTAAAAACAATAAATCTTAATGGAAACAAAAGGGCGGATAATATAAGGTGCTGCTTGTTTCTTACGAGCAGGACATGAACTCTGGCTATGATTTATGACTGCAGTAATTATCTCTTTCCTGTCAGCCCTAGCCCACGACTAGGCATCTAGGAACATCCCAAATACGTACCATCCCATCAATACAACCACTGATGAAATAATTGTCATTGGTAGATTTAAACAGAATGCATGTTACTGCATAGTAGAATCGGATGCCAGGGGAACCTGAGGTAAAGGGTTGGGGCTCACCTTGGTGTGGACTGAATGAGTAGGACGTGTGGACGCCGGATTGGTGATGGAGTCGCCCGGGAGGGTCGAGGACGCGAGGGGCCGTGCCTCGTCCGCTCGCCGCTGAAGATGACGGTGGGGGGTGGGGGAGCGGAAGCCGCACCTTGTCTCGTCGGAGCTGGGGCGTACGGGCGGTTCGACACTACATCGACGGATCTGCAACGACGACGGCCATGAGTCCAGGCGCCGCCGCCGCGTCTCCGGGCAGCCTCCTCAGGACATATGGCAACACCGGCTCCTCACTAGGCCGCGACGTCCGCACACCACCATCGGCCGCCGGAGCCGCGACATCCGCACGCGCCACCCTCGGCCGCTGGGGCCGCTACATCCGCACGCCGCATTAGGGTCGCCCGCCGCTAGCGCCTCCGTGCGTGAGAAGCGAGAAAGCGGCGGCCGATGGGGAGAAAAAGAGTGCGAGGACTGAGGAGCGTCGCTGGCTAGGGTTTCATTAGCTTACATATGTGGTTTTCTTTTCTGGGTGAATCCTGACCATTAGATTGAGATCAACGGCTGCTATCGTTTTGGCATTAGGGTTTCCCTGTTTGGGCCTTTGCTGGGCTTCAGGGAGTCTCACGGGCCTTAGCAGGCCGCACGTTTGGAGCATGAATCAAGGGCTGTTTTGGGCCGTTTCTTTTTTTCAAAGGCCAAATTAAGATTCATTTATTTTTCAGGTATAAGTTTGCTTGGGAAACAATGTTTTTGGCTAAATTTTAAGTATGTTTTTGGGAAACAAAGTGTAGTACCACTTTGTTAAAATTGTTTGAATTTTTATGCAATTATTATACACCAAAATCTTGTTGTCATGCAAGTTTGTAAATTTTCCTAACCAAATTTGGATATTATTACATTTGTACTATGGTATTGCGACAAATAATTACAATAACAACTAAATTTGGTCAGATAGTTCTGCAAATTGACACATGGCTTGCAGAAAAATCAAGGCATTTCAATAGATCCACAATACACATGGTTTACAAAATGGATGTGTCATTGCATGGAACCATGACTACAACTCCTAGGTTTCAACAGTTCTCATGCATTTCGAATATCGTATGAGCCTTAAACTTTTTCTCAACCTTGTGTGTGTCACAGGTTAAGGACACACTAAGTTTTAGATTTTTTAGAAATGATTTGTAATTTTCTATAGTTTAAATTAATTTCTACATGACGGTACCAAGTAATTAGATTTTGAACTAAGGCTACACCGAAAATGATCCAAAATGGGACCAAATTTTATACTGGGTCTCACATGGCCTAGTGAACCAATTTTGGTAGAGGTGGATGGAAAATTATATTATTTTGAAGGGGTAGTTCAACATCTTTTCTCTAGTTTAACACAAAATAAATGTAATAATGACCAAAATTGATCGAAAAAATCTAAGATTTTGTGTGGAGTAATAATTTTGGTCTGCATGCTTGCCATAAAATTTTAAATCATTTTAACAAAGTGGTACTATATGTTGTTCACAAATAGAGAAATCTCTCGCATAGTTTATAAACTATGTGAGAGAGATGTACCATTTGTGAGTAATATATGGCATCTCTTTTTAAAAAACATTTGAAATCTTTATTGGAACATTGTACACCAAAAACATATTGTCATGCAAGTTTGTAGAATTTTCTAACAAAGTTTCGAATTATTAAAATTATTTTATGTTAATTTAGAGATAGAAGGATGAATTATCCATGGCAAACAAATGTTTTTTATCCATCTCCGGATATGGACTAGAGTGAAACATATGAACATAAATATAAATTATATAGTGTTCTTGGAATCTTATTGCAGGTACCTATTGTTCAATTTGGAATTATTTTCGATAAGCGCGCAGAAATTCATTTAGACTATAGAAAATAGAAAATCAGCTCAAAAAAATTTTAAACTTCTACACAACAGTATGTATGTAGCCTATTTATGTACAAAAAAGCTTAGAGTATGAAAGACATTTTTGAAAGGTTATTTCACAAGGTGCTTTCTCTATATACATGATTGGAAAACAAACATATGCAAAAGAACCAAGAAATAATAATTGGTATCCAAACAAATGTTGTTTATTGGTAGATCATGATTTTAGATAGAACTAGGAAAAAGAAACATATCACTTGGAGTTAGCACGAAGGAGAAAGACTAGTTATAAAATTTCACCACAGATTAAAAAGAGAAAACCTTTTGTTCATGTTCTTGAGTTTCTAGTATTTTCCTGTGTGTTTTCTCAGAAATCGTTAAGATAATTCTATTTACCCTGACGGTTTATGCAATAACCATAAAAAATATGAAACCTGTCAGGGAACTAGGAATTTTCCTGACGGTTATGCGCACTCACAGGATAAATAGGAATTTCCCTGACGATTATTTAATTTCCCTATGTGTTTTCTAGAAATCGTCAAAATAATATCAATTTTCCTGTGTGTTTTCTAGAAACCGTCAAGGTACCCTGACGATTTATGCAATAGCCGCCAAAAGAAATCGAAACTGTCAGAAATTTTCAAGTTTCCAGTAGTGTCTCCTTCCTACGGCAGGGCCGGGCCGGCTCCCTATCCGCAGCATAATGCTCCTCTATGAATTACTGTGAAATGTGTCAGTTTAGGTGGCCTGTGGCCGGGTCAAATGCAGTCATCTTTGTTTTCTAGAAATCAATGGAGTTGAAAATTTTATTTGAAGAGCGACAATGATATCATGCACTACTAGCTAGGATCGTCGCCAAATGTTTCACCTTTACGAATTACTGGGAAATGTGTCAGCTTAATTAGGTGGCTTGAGTCGGTGCGTGAGAAATGTAGTACCAACAATCATGCATGGTCAGTAAGTCAATGCATATGCTTGTCTTACCCCCGGATGGATGAGCACTTGGCCACTCGGGTGTGTATATACCTGTTTGAACCTATATATGTTTATCATCAGATAATGTAGTTTAACTCCACATGATCAAGATATATACATGTGGTTCAATTCAACTAGTGCGGCGCCAATATCCCAGCCCCAGTTGTTGGTTGCTTCTGATGAACGGTTTATCTGGCCACGCACACGCAGGGAATAGCTGAACCAGGTGCGTGTTTCGTCTCCTCTGATCTGCCCGCGTTAAGCAATCTCTGAATTTCACACAAACCAGAGTACGTACGTACTTGCCTTTGAAATTTACACGGATCTCGAAGCGTTGATGTCGTTGGGAACAGTAGTTCAAATGGCGAACAATTCAGCTTGGGCTAAAATTTTCTCTGCCTTTTCTCATCTCAAAGAGCGACGGCCATGATCGCATGCGAACTGTGAAGGAAGGCGCCGAGGTATTGGTCGTCCTTCCGCAGGGTTGATAGTGGAGTGCCCTCAAGCGGTCAAGCACTCAAGCATCAAGCCTGCTGGTCGCGTCTTCTCCACGTTCAGCCTCGTCCTAGGAATGTGCGCTCTGCTCTGAAGGCGACGACGGCGACGACGACACGGTTTCGGACGTATAGGCTGCGCTGCACCCAGGCTGAAAATTCCACACCAGGCTTGGCTTCGCGAAGAAGGCACTAGTACGCGTCGCACTCGCTTTGCCCGTGCGCTGGCCGTCAGACAGGACTGCACTGTACTATTGCCGTCATCTTTGTGCCTTCGTTATTGTGTACTGTATAGAGGAGAGACTAATGCCCTGTTAAGCCATGACTGAAAATATTATTGGCTGATTTATTGTGAAAGAAAAATATTATTCGTTGACTGAAAAAGTACGGCTTATAAGCCAAGCGAACAGGGCGTAAGACCCTCTTTGGTAGGGCTTTGCTCACCGTCAGCTTCATTATATTGTTCATACATTCACCCTCTTCGCTTGAACTTATCAGCCTTGGAACAGCGTTTTTCTCTCACAACAAATCAGCTTCAGCCGGCTTATCAACCGCAGAAACCATCAGCCGACTTCGGACCAGTAGAAGCCCCAAAGCGCTGGTATGTAGTTCATTTTGCGGCAAACGACTTTGGGCATGTTTGGATCCGATTATAATCTAAGTCTTGAATCACCGACCACCAGAATCAAAGACAATATAGCGACAAACTCCCCGCGGTGTTTGGCGATTATTTCAACTGCAACAGACACAACTACCGCAAGAATACACTACCGCTCACAATTCCTATACTGTAGGTTGATAGCCATGTTTTTTTTTCTCGAATACGCAAAGGATCTTTGCACATTATTTTAATTAAGGTAGAAGAGTTTAACATACAACGACGTGCTACTAACGAGGCCCTAGGTCTACAGGGTTACAGCCTACAGCTGGACCGTCCTAGCTTACAGATTCAAGTTTTGGTATTACACACAAGGTAGACAACCTTAGATTTGGGCAGCAATGTAACCTAAGAAGTTGGCTTCCGCCTCCGCTGCTTCCAACGTGGCCCTGTTTCGACAGCCGTGAAAAGCGCTTCCCGTGCTTCGACATTGGAAGCATTCAACTCACCTTTGAAGAGCCCCTCGTAGGCCTTTCATCCCGACATGCTTGGCGTTGATAGATCCATGACCAAACCCATACGCTGCATGACAAGGACCTCACCTCGCTTGGACATAGGCACCCGAGAGAGACTCTGAGCCATCAGCCACTTGCTCCGCAGTGGGAGCACCGGCTTAGCAGGTGACGGCTGCTTGGGGGCCTGACGAATTAGCGGGGAGTCAACCTTCCTCATCACCCGCTTAGTGAAGCCCTTGAGACGGCGTGTGGTGGAGTTGTCGCTGTCTAGAGCTGGATGGCCGTCCCGCCGTGGCATACTGAGCAGGTCAGCGTCCATCGTGGTCTCGTACCAAAGCCTGGTGGACAGCTTACCTCGTCCTCTAAAGATGCATCAGTGCCCGAGGGGGTGTCCGTGCCACCCATGGTAGCGTGACCTATGCCTATGCCTGCCCGGGTGACAGGAGAGGTGAGTCTGTTACCAACTGAGCGGGGTGCAATGGAGCGGCCCACTCCATCGCGGCCAGGGCGATCGTCGCGCTAGGACGACAACTGCAGCCCACCCGACGCAGGTGCACACGTAGATGGCCATTGACGAGGTCCAATCTTTTGGAGAGGCCGACACTGGAGTTGTGGACAGGCTCCCCGGCGTAGGGCCTCCCGCGATCCGGCTGAAAGCGAGCGAAGCCACAAACTCCTACAGCATCAGGTCCTTCATGGTGTCACGATACATGTGTGGCGTCCAGGTACGACATCAGCGTCAACGGGTCGAGCTTGGCATGGCCCATCTCGCTGGTCACCTCACCAAGTCCGGCCTAGGCTCCAGCAGCAGTGGATGTGTCGCCCGGTGCTACCGGGGCGTCGGCTGCCGACCAACCCTGACACCTCCGTCGTTGGCGCCAGCGGTCGTCGCTGATACGACCGGTGTTGTCCAGCATGGCCCCGCCAAAGTCTCGTGAACCACCGTGGTTTAATTTATGTGGACCTTATGTCAACGGCCGACGCAAAACTTCAAAAAGAATATATTAGATTTCTCTTTCTAAAATAATTATTTACATTGAATCAGTGAACAGCATAGTCTTTTGCTATCAATTTGTATATAAACTGTCTCAAGCCTTTAGGGCAGTACAAGGATTTCTTACCAAACCTACAGTTTCACATTTGTTTCAATAAAAAACTTTTCAGTTTTCTCAAAATTGACAACTCAAAACTCATAGCAGCTTTTCTACATCTTAAAGCCCACAACTTTTTTCACAGCTCACGGCCGACCAAACAGACCCATAAATTCTTTGCCTAGTAGCATTTTTAGAAAAAGGAATAATTCCAGCCTCTACAAACGTACACAGCCAATCTCTTACAAGATTTTCAACATAAATGTTGACAAACAAATAAAGGGAAAGAGCACACTTTAGAATGAAAATTATTATCAAAGTCTATTATTGTTTTTCCATCTATTCTTGGCGAAAATATCCAGAGCGATCACCTCCAAAGATTTGCTCACCAACCAGATCATCTCCCTAGCAGTTGCGGATCTAGGATGAAAAACTAGGGGGGCTTAAGTTCACATGCGGACAAAGGCATAGCTCAGTTCAACGCTCCAGCATCGTCTTCAACCTCAGCTCAACGCTCAAGCTCCTCCTTTCTATCCTCCAATAATAGAAAAATTTAGGGGCGGGGGGGGGGGGGGGGGGGGGGGGGGGGGGGGCTGAGGGGGGCTCCACAGGCTCAGCCACGGTAGGAGGGGCTCGAGCCCCCCAGCCCCCCTGGCAGATCCGCCGCTGCTCCCTAGTGTCCTCACGCTATATCAATGCCCAAAACCGTAGCCAATATGTTCCCCTAGAGGTAGCATGCAAAAAGAAAGTATATTGTTTTTTCTCAAAAACAATATCATTACGTTGAACACCAATTGATCAAAAAAGAGTTGCGCTCTCCCACAAAAATGTTTTTTCTCCCCGTCCTTGCTAGGCCCGTTAGCCAATTCACCAATATATGAGATATGGATGTAGGTGGGTATAACCCAGTAGCTATATGAATTATGTTCCAAATTGTCTTAGCATGTTGACAATAAAAAAACAAATGTTTAATTGTTTCATTGCAATTACAGAAACAACATTTTTGGCTATCCTTTCTTTTGCCTAAATATCCTTTGTTAAAATCACACCTTGTTGAAGGTACCAAAGGAAAATATTTATTTTAAGAGGGAGTTTCAGATTCCAAATAATTTTCTTGGTAAAAGAGATGTCCTGGTTTTATCATAAATCGGTACATTGACTGCACTGAGAATTGACCATGATTATGTGAGTCCCAGTTAAAACCGTCCTTACCCTCCGAAAGCTGAATCTTGGTTATTCTCACTACCAAGTTATGCCAAGCAATTAATTTGTCTCCGGCTAGGGCTCTTCGAAAAGTGATATTAAGAGGCCCTTGACTGATGACATTCTCAATCACTACTAGAGAACAGACTTTAGAACGATGTCCCAATTTAGCATTAGCCTCGGCATTTTTTGCCCCCGGGACTAAAGGACCCTTTAGTCCCGGTTGGTAATACCAACCGGGACTAAAGGTCCCTGCCCAACGGTCGTCCGCGGGGCAGGGATCTTTAGTCCCGGCTGGTATTACCAACCGGGACTAAAGGTTTACCTTTAGTCCCGGTTGGTAATACCAGCCGGGACTAAAGCTTTTAGTCCCGGTTTGGGTTATTCCCCGGGAATAAAGATTAATATTTAGTCCCGGTTTGGACCCCTAACCGGGACTAATTATCCCGGCCTATAATTCTGCTCAATTCTTCCTCCCCGAGCCCGAGCCATTCCATTATTCAAACTCACTGCCTCTGTTCTTCAGCTTGCTGTTGTTCTTGCACTCTCCCCCTCCATTGGTGTTGCTCTTCGATTTTGGAGGTAACAAACTTAATCCTCTTATGTTTTATCAGTAGCTTATCTCATTTTGCAATGTAGATGCATGTGTAACTTTATATGTTGGACTTTATTATGATTTTATATGTCATTTTTAGCTCAAAATCACATGATGATTTGCATATATGTTTGGATAAACAAAAGTTAAATTAGTTCATCAAAATCACGCCTCGCTCGTCCTCGCTGGAGCACGCGCCATTCTCGTCCCCGGTGGCTTACGTGATCTTAGAATTAATTTTTCCATGAAATGAAAAACTTAGAAAATTGTTAGAAAATTATAGAAAATCCGTACTAGTTGAACTTGCGGACCGTGTTCATCTCGGCGAGCATGTTCTCTGCCTGAGCGGTAACGGACGTCAAGGAGGAGCTTTGATTCTACGAGGGAGAGCGGCAACGGTCGTGGAAGACCGTGTTCCCTTTCTCGTAGAACCGGAGCTCTTCCTTGGCCAAGTACGGTGCCGTCCGGTGGAGAAAATGCTCGTCGAGATGATCACGTAAGCAAGGTCAACTAGTACGGATGGTTATTTATTGAAACATGTTTTTGAGCTATAATTTGATGGATATTTGAAAATATGAAATTTACACTAGTTTGCAAAAATAAGTATAGAAAGTAGATGACAACTGTTACTGGATCCTCGGCCTCTCGTTCGGTTGCGAAACGACTGAGGCCAGAACTCCCTCTCATTATCTGCGGCAAGTGTAAGCAGAAGATTGTGATGGAGTACCGAGTCAAGAGACAGGGACCCAACAAGGGTCGTGTTTTCTACAAGTGCCCGGATCGCGATGTGAGTTTCTTACGCATTTTATAATTATGGCTAATTGACCTGCTTTTCTTGAATATTTTTGACTAAATATTTTTTGGCTTTAATTTCAGTGGGAGGGCAATGGATGCGATGGTTGGTACTGGGAGGAAGATTATGCTACATACGTGCAGAATTTGGGTGCGCTTGAGGTAGCGGATGCTGCTGATGAGGCAGTGAGCCAGCAGGAGAAGCTTATTGATATTCAACAGAAGAATGATTTGTCTGTTTTAGTTGCGTACGATCACAAAATAATTATGTTACTGAAGTGCATTGTAGTTTTAGTTTGTTTAGTGATAGTTGGGATTGCTTACGTTGTAGCCAGGCTTAGTTAATTAATCAACCGTGTGTGTGTCATTTATGTTGTGTAATAAAATACTTAATTATGTTCAAGGTTTTCATAATTTGTCGTGTAATACAGATTATGTCACGCCATTGGATGTACAATGCCGATCGTCGCTCCCAAGACTTTATAGAGGGCTTGCACTATTTCTTAGGTGTGGCCGAGGCAAATAAGCGGGATGGTTTCATATGCTGTCTATGTGCCCTATGTAAGAATTTAAAGGAATATTCAAGCTCAATGAGTCTTCATTCACATTTGCTTAAGTCAGGTTTCATGTCAAACTATATATGTTGGACTAAGCATGGAGAAAGCGGGGTCATGATGGAAGAAGGTGAAGGAGAAGATTTAGACATTGATGACATTATTGCTCAGTATGGTGCCTTTGATGATACTACAATGGGGGGAGATGAAGAAGAGGTAGCGGTAGAAGATGATCTCGGTGATGCTCTTGGCGATGCCATTCGTGATGCACAACAAGAATGGGAAAGTGAAAAAGAGAAAGTTAAGTTGGAGCGCATGCTTGAGGATCATAGGAAGTTGCTATACCCGATGGCCGAAGAGGGGCAAAAAAAGCTGGGTACAACACTGGAATTGCTACAGTGGAAGGCAAAGAATGGTGTATCCGATAAGGCATTTGGGAATTTATTAAACCTCATAAAGAAGATGCTTCCGAAGCCAAATGAATTGCCCACCACTACGTACGAAGCAAAAAAGGTTGTCTGCCCTTTGGGATTAAAAATCCAGAAGATACATGCATGTCCTAATGACTGTATCCTCTACCATGGCAATGAATACGAGAATTTGGATGAATGCCCGGTATGTAAAGCATCGCGGTATAAGATCAGGCGCGATGATCCTGGTGACGTCGAGGGTGAACAACGTCCTAGAAAGAAAATCCCTGCCAAGGTTATGTGGTATGCTCCTATAATACCACGCTTAAAACGTTTGTTCAGAAATAAAGACCACGCAAAGTTGTTGCGGTGGTATAAAGAAGACCGTAAGGTAGACAATATGCTGAGACACCCAGCTGATGGGTCCCAGTGGAGAGCGATAGATAGAGAATTTTCAGAGTTTGCAAATGAGGTTAGAAACTTAAGGTTCGCCTTAAGTACAGATGGTATGAATCCTTTTGGACAGCAGAGCACTAGTCATAGCACTTGGCCAGTTACTCTATGTATCTACAACCTTCCTCCATGGTTATGCATGAAGCGGAAGTTCATTATGATGCCGATCCTCATCCAAGGTCCGAGGCAACCTGGCAACGATATTGATGTATATCTGAAGCCATTAGTTGAAGAACTTCTAGTTTTATGGAACAAACCAGGTGTACGTGTCTGGGATGAGTACAAACAAGAACACTTTGACCTACGAGCAATGTTGTTCGTAACCATCAATGATTGGCCTGCTTTAAGTAATCTTTCAGGTCAGACAAACAAAGGATATAATGCATGCACACATTGTTTTGATGACCTTGACAGTATATATTTGAAAAGATGTCGAAAGGTCGTGTACCTTGGCCATCGTCGATTCCTTCCTTTGAACCACCAAGTAAGAAAGAAAGGGAAGCATTTTAAAGGTAAGCCAGACCACCGGAAGAAGCCTCATAACCGAACCGGGGAAGATGTACTCGCAATGGTCAAGGATGTGAAAGTAGTATTTGGAAAGGGACAAGGCAGTGAATCTGTTCCCAAAGATGCTAATGGACATGCACCCATGTGGAAGAAGAAGTCCATCTTTTGGGAGCTACCCTATTGGCAAGTCCTAGAGGTCCGCAACGCAATCGACGTGATGCACCTGACAAAGAATCTTTGTGTGAACCTGTTAGGATTCATGGGTGTGTACGGGAAGCCAAAGGATTCACTTGAAGCACGCCAGGACTTGCAGTGCATGAAAGAACGAGACAACCTTCATCCAGAGAAGACAGGTGATGGACGTCATTACTTAAGTCCTGCTAGCTACACGCTTAGCAAAGAAGAGAGGGACAGCATGTTCGAATGTCTAAGCAGCATCAAGGTCCCATCGGGATTCTCCTCCAATATAAAGGGTATAATAAATGTGCTAGATAAAAAATTCCTAAACTTAAAGTCCCACGACTGCCACGTGCTTATGACGCAATTGCTTCCAGTTGCTTTAAGAGGAATTCTACCTCCACATGTACGTCTAGCCACCGTTAAGCTATGTGCATTTCTCAATGCAATTTCTCAGAAGGCAATCAATCCAGTGGAACTAGCTACTCTACAGAACGATGTGGTTCAATGTCTTGTCAGCTTTGAGTTGGTGTTCCCTCCATCCTTCTTTAATATCATGACACACATCCTAGTTCATTTGGTGAAGGAGATTAGTATTCTTGGACCTGTGTTCTTACATAACATGTTCCCCTTCGAGAGGTTTATGGGAGTCTTGAAGAAATATGTGAAAGTCCGTTCTAAGCCTGAAGGAAGCATCGCCCAGGGCTATGGAACAGAGGAGGTCATTGAGTTATGTGTTGACTTTATTCCTGACATTGCTCCGATTGGCGTTCCCGAATCACGACATGAGGGGAGACTCAGTGGTAAAGGAACTTTAGGGAAGAAAACATATATTGGCATGGAAGACGATTATTTCAATAAAGCACACTACACAGTTCTTCAGAACTCGTCATTGGTGCATCCGTACATCGAGATACATAAGGAGTTCTTACGATCCAAGTTTCCAGGGAAGACTGAAGCTTGGATTAGGCGTCAGCACATGAAAAGTTTCAGTGGTTGGTTGCGAAAAGAATGTCAAGGCGATGACAATATTGATGAGCAACTGTATTTGTTGGCTAGGCAGCCATCGTGGCATATCCTCACGTACCAAGGGTACGAGATAAATGGGAATACATTTTACACAGTTGCCCAAGATAAAAGGAGCACCAATCAAAATAGTGGTGTTCGCATAGATGGCACAGATCCAAATGGGAATATACAAACATATTATGACCGCATAGAAGAGATATGGGAACTAGACTACGCACCTAATTTTAAAGTCCCTTTGTTCCTGTGCCAATGGGTGAAGCTGACCGGAGGAGGGGTAACAGTCGACAAAGAGTATGGAATGACAACAGTGGACCTCAACAATATTGGATACAAAGAGGAACCATTCGTCCTTGCTGCCGATGTGAGTCAGGTGTTCTATGTGAAAGACATGTCTACAAAATCAAAGAGAGGAAAAAACGAAGACATCAACTCAATGATCAATGAGCCAAAGCGCCACATAATTCTTTCTGGGAAAATAAATATAGTAGGAATTGAAGACAAGTCAGACATGTCAGAAGATTACGAAAGAAATGTCCGAATTCCACCCTTCATAGTGAAGAAAGATCCAAGCATCATGTTAAATGATGAAGACACTCCATGGTTACGACAAGATCATAACCAAGGGTCATACGTCAAGAAGAAATTCACTGTTGTGCCCGCATGATACAACGATGCATGTTTAATATATTATGTTTTAGAGACGGATATTATGTAATATGTTTTCGGAACCCTAGATTGTCTAAAATTGAAAAGTTTTGAATACCAAGTTTGTTCATATCATCAATATCTACAATCCTTATATAGACCATTTTTTCATTTGAGAAAGCTTGAACAAAATGTAGTTCAATTTTCACAAGTGTGTGACATAGTTTTAGAAAGTCTATAAGAGATAAGGAAAATTGTGACTAGTGTTTGATAAAAATTTCTCAAATGGGAAAATGATCTATGTAACAATTGTAGATCTTGCTGAGATGATCAAACTTGGTATTCAGAGTTTTTTCATCTGAGGTCATTTAGTGTCTCATTTGAGCAAGTTTGACCAAGTCAAATTTGGTCAAATGAAAAAACAACACTTTGACCCTAGTATTATGGACTCTAAATGACTTCGAATTGAAAAGTTTTGAATACCAAGTTTGTTAAACTCAAAAAGATCTACAATTGTTGTTTTGGTCAACTTTCCATTTGAGAAAGTTTGGACGGTTCAAATTTATGATTTTTAAATTTCGACGCCTACAAACTAGTTTTCGGAACCCTATATTGTCTAAAATTGAAAAGTTTTGAATACCAAGTTTGTTCATATCATCAATATCTACAATCCTTATATAGACCATTTTTTCATTTGAGAAAGCTTGAACAAAATGTAGTTCAATTTTCACAAGTGTGTGACATAGTTTTAGAAAGTCTATAAGAGATAAGGAAAATTGTGACTAGTGTTTGATAAAAATTTCTCAAATGGGAAAATGATCTATGTAACAATTGTAGATCTTGCTGAGATGATCAAACTTGGTATTCAGAGTTTTTTCATCTGAGGTCATTTAGTGTCTCATTTGAGCAAGTTTGACCAAGTCAAATTTGGTCAAATGAAAAAACAACACTTTGACCTTAGTATTATGGACTCTAAATGACTTCGAATTGAAAAGTTTTGAATACCAAGTTTGTTAAACTCAAAAAGATCTACAATTGTTGTTTTGGTCAACTTTCCATTTGAGAAAGTTTGGACGGTTCAAATTTATGATTTTTAAATTTCGACGCGTACAAACTAGTTTTCGGAACCCTAGATTGTCTAAAATTGAAAAGTTTTGAATACCAAGTTTGTTCATATCATCAATATCTACAATCCTTATATAGACCATTTTTTCATTTGAGAAAGCTTGAACAAAATGTAGTTCAATTTTCACAAGTGTGTGACATAGTTTTAGAAAGTCTATAAGAGATAAGGAAAATTGTGACTAGTGTTTGATAAAAATTTCTCAAATGGGAAAATGATCTATGTAACAATTGTAGATCTTGCTGAGATGATCAAACTTGGTATTCAGAGTTTTTTCATCTGAGGTCATTTAGTGTCTCATTTGAGCAAGTTTGACCAAGTCAAATTTGGTCAAATGAAAAAACAACACTTTGACCCTAGTATTATGGACTCTAAATGACTTCGAATTGAAAAGTTTTGAATACCAAGTTTGTTAATTTTGGTCGAATTGAAAAAACAACAATCCTTATATAGGCCATTTTTTCATTTGAAAAAGTTGTACAACAAAAAATACTATATTTTCTTTATTTTTATAGGTTTAACAAAAATTTCCTGTCAATTTTGGTCAAAAACCGAGAAAAAATTGAAACATTGACGTTACAATAATGTGATAATAAATTTCCTATCGAATAATATTAGTTTTATTAATTTTAAGTTACAAATATATTTTTGCATTAACAAAATACTTAGTATTAGTAACATTTATATTCTATATTCATAAAAGAAATTAAAAACTATAGGTTACAAAATTTTCCTATTTACAATAAATAATTAGTTAATCAATAGAATTTTTTAAAATAAATATTGCAAAGTATTGAAGTTGCTATGGAATTAATTGATTAACCTAGTATTAAACAAAATCAAAATCCCAGGTCTTTCCAATTACGCTGGCGGGTTGCCAAAATTTTCGGTGCCTTCAGTCCCGGCCCAGACCAAGAACCGGGACTAAAGGGTGAGCGGCAATTTCGGTGCCCGCCCAAAATACTTTTAGTCCCGGCTAGTAACACCAACCGGGACTAAAAACCCTTTAGTCCCGACTTGTAAGGCGAGCCGGGACTAAAGGGTTGGACCTTTAGTCCCGGCTGGTAATACAAGCCGGGACTAAAGGGTTTTTAGTCCCGGTTGGTGTTACTAGCCGGGACTAAAGGGTCCCGGCCTATATATATCGAACGGTTTCATCTTCTACCTTTTGATCTACACGTCGATCATCGCCGCCGCCACCGCCTCCGTCGCCCCAGCCCCGGCCGTACATCGAGCTCGTCTCTGCCGCGCCGCCGTCGTCTTCTACCCCCGCCCGGCCGCGCCATCCGCCCGGCCCCGTCTCTGCCCGCACCCGAGCCCCCTCCATCGACCGCTTCCCGCGCGCCCGGCGGCCTCGTCGTCGAGCCCCGCCGTCTCCGCCGCCGTACGTCGTCCTCGCGCGATCGAGGTGCTCAGCTCGGCCCTGCGCGTGGCCGGCCAGCACGCCCTGCCGGCCCGCACCATCCGCCTCGATCCACAGCCTGCTAGAGCTTAGCTGCTTGCTCTCGGCCGGCCAATATATATTAGATTAAAATGTTAGATTTAATTAGTAGTTTTTGATATATGTTAGATTTAAATGTATTAAAATTTAATTAGTACTTTATTTAGATAGTTTTTTTAGATAGTTTTTTATTATAGTATTTGATATATGTTAGATTAAAATGTATTAAATTTTAATTAGTACTTATTTAGATAGTTTTTTTTAGATAGTTTTTTATTATAGTTTTTGATATATGTTAGATTAAAATGTATTATCTATTACTAGTTTATCTAATTTCATGTTAGATTTATTTAATTGGATTTAGTAATTATATATTCTATCTCTCTCTATATATATATCTATATGTTGGTACTTAATTAATTATTTCTATATGTATATATACATGTACTTATTTTCATGTGTTGAGAGAGAGAGAAAATTGTATCTAGAGAGACATTCTATGTGTTATCACATGCATATCTAGAGATATAGACATATGCACTTATTTCTATGTGTTGAGAGAGAGAGAAAATATATTGTATCATTCTATGTGTATATATATACATGTACTTATTTCCATGTTTTTGGATCGAAGTGTTTTTGATTCGATTCCAAAGCCTATACCTTATTATTGTTTATCCTTATGAAATATTATGTGTTATTATATTTAATTGGATTTAGTAATTCTATATGTGTTATCACATGTACTTATGTTATGTACCATAATAATTCTATCTATGTGTTATCTTGAAGATACAAATGGCTGCTCCGGATGATAACTTGAGTGATGACATAATGGCGGATATTATCAACGCCGGCACCAATGTGGATGTAGATGACACGAGTCAGTACTTTGCTGATTATGAGGATATCCTGAATATGCCGGTGGTTGAAGATCAACAAATTGTCGCGCAAGAAAATACTGGCGAGGTATATTCGATTATCTATCATCTCTTATAGATGCATGCGTACGTATATTTGTTGTTAATCGTTGTGTTTCTACTCATGTAGCCGGTCTCTGGATCTACATCAACCACCGACAAAAGTAGGAAAGTCCGAGGGCCAAAAAAGCCATTAGAGGGCCGTTTCATAATATCAGAATTCGACACCGACACCGGCAAACCATTGGGACCACATGCTCAGACATATGTCAATCAATGTGGGTTCATTATAAGGGATAGGATCCCAGTTAGTGCTCGTGAATGGAAGCAGAAGATATCCGCTCCTAATGTTAGTTTTGTATCTGATCGTGATAAGAACCTAGCTTGGAGAGATATCACTCAGCATTTCACATTACAAGCAGATGATGCTTTGAAGGAGCTAGTGAGGGATTGGACAATGAAGAAGATGGCAACATTGTTCCAGAGTTGGAAGAAGACATTGTATAAAAAGTTTATCTTGAAGAATGCTACGCCGAATTTTAATGCTAAGGCGTTTGTCAAGTTGGAGTCCCATTGGGATGCCTTCGTAGAATACAAGACATCTCAAGACAGTGAGGAACGTGTGATGAGGAATCGGCAGAATGCCCGACAGAAGCAATACCATCATCGCATGGGATCAGGTGGTTATAGGAGTGCTATTCCCAAGTGGCAGAACCTAGAAGCAGAGATTACTGCCAAGGGAATCATACCTGAAACAATAGAAAAGAACTGGCCTTAACACGCGAAGAATTGGTTCTACGCTCATGGGGGAAGCCTAGACCCAGACACTGGCAAGCTAATTTTCGGCCAAAAAATTGAGAGAGCAACACAGAGACTAGCTCGTGCTAGGGAAGAAGCTGATAGTGGTGTTTTCAAGCCCAACAGAGAGAAGGATGAATTGACATATGCCCTAGAGAATCCCGAACACGGTGGTCGAACAAGAGGCTATGGGGCGGTTCCGTGGCTACACGCATTCCCAGCAGACAAGGATACCTACAGAAGCCGCCAGAGAAAGAAGGATGAGGAGGCAGAACGAATTCGTGCATTGGAGCAATTTGTTGATGAGTCACGACAAGCATTGCTTGAATCACGTGAACGAGAAAAATCTCTTGAGGCAAGAATGCAGGAGGAGATCAAGAGGCAAGTGCAGCTAGCAATGAGTCAAATGCAATCGCAATCAACGCCGGGAGTCACCATTAGCCCTGTTGGTCAGATGAAAAGCAGTTGTGCTTCTACGGAGCTGCCAGTTATTCAAGACGACGCTGGGTTGCGCTTCCCTGTTGATGACATTACCGAGCCTCTAACAAAATGTGAGCTGCACATTCCAGATGGTAATGCATCAATCATGGTGGCTGTCGGGGTTGTATCTCCAATAGACCGAACGAAGACACCAAGAATCCATGGGTCAGTTATTCAACCTGGATATGCTAGCGTCTCGGTCGATAGAGTGCTCAAAGGTTACAGCAATGTTCCTCTTGACATTGAAGGCGGTGATGGGGAGAAGACACTAAGAGAAACAGAGAAGACATTTATTCAATGGCGCAAACGCTTCATCATCATTCCTGGGGCGCCACCGCTTCCCCTACCTCACCCTAGGTACGAATGAAAGTGAATGAAATATTATTTTCCATTAATTTTCTATTGGCTTCAAAAATAATTGACACACAAATTGTTTTTATAGCAGGGTCTCTCCCCAGCCTAGCCTAATCATTCATTCCCCATCTCATCACAGCGTCGCGGGGGGCGAGACGACTTCATACCCACGGCGATCGCCAACTCCTACACTGGCCCCATCGCCTCCACAACGATCTCCAACTCCTACACCGGCCCCATCGCCTCCACAACGATCTCCAACTCCTACACCGGCCCCACCGCCTCCACAACGATCTCCAACGTCTCCACGCCGGTCTCCACCAACACTGGCCTCATCGCCTCCACGCCGATCTCCAACACCGCCCCCACCCCCTCCACAGCGACGCACTACAAAGACGTCTAAGGTCCCGGCGGCAAAGAAGACCCCAAGAAAAAGAGTTATTTCTCAAGAAATACTTCCTGAAAAGACTGATGAGCAAATAGCAGCTGAAGAAGACAAAAAAGTAAAAGATTTTTTTATAGATATCAAAAACAAGAGTCAAGCAAAGCTTAAGGAGAAGCCGTACTTTTACATACCACGAGATGTGCTGAGGCAGAAGGTCGATGCTCACAAGAAAAAGATGATTGAACTTCGTAAGCCTTCGCCACTATCAGACTATGACCGCTCCCTCGTGAAGTCACATGATGCAGATAAGAAAAGGAAAAGAGCATCAGGGAAGGATGTCCCACAGCTCGGACAACAGAAGCAACCAATGCAAAATCTTGTTGTTGCTAATGAATATGGTTCCAACATAGAAGTCTATCGACCAGACAACTCTGGAGAAGTGTCGGTTCAAGCCCTTAATGCTTTTTTTAAAGATACTGGTTTAACCTTGGATCAATTGACGGGCAAAGCTCCAATCCAGAACCTGGAAGTTGATACCTGGAAGACTTATAAATATGGCAAAAGTCTATACAACCCTGCGGCTCTGAATGAATTGGGTACGCAAATGTACTTGCTCAACAAGTGGTACATGCAGGCGTGTGGCAGGGGTGAGCAGTGGATCTTTGTCAGATTTAGAGACCATCATTACTTCCGTGGCGATGACATCTTACATATTAGTTTCGAAGAATTGCATCAACTATTCCACTTGGACGCTCTGGACAAATCAATCATGAGCTCCTTTTGTTTGTAAGTGATTCTTACTTTTATTTAATAAACTCACTTCCATGCGTACATGTATATAATTATCCTCACATGTAACTTATATTTATATATAGATTCCAGATGTCAGAGCTCCAAAGAATACAAGACACCAGTGTTGGCTTCATTGATCCTTATATCGTATTCAAAACCGATATTATTGTCAAGGACCACTGGGTATCTGAAGCATAGACGAATATCATGAAGTTCTTCGTGAAGCAGCACGACAAGACAACAATACTTTTCCCGTACAACTTTGAGTAAGTGTTAATAATAATGTAGTCTACACATTTTATGTAATATCAATACAACTTATATGCATGTACGTGTGTGTATAAACCAATGCAGTTTTCACTGGATACTCATTGTCATTGAGTTAAACTCAAGTCGGTTACTAATCTTTGACTCGTTGAGAAAAGAACGGGCACTATACCAAGATATGATAGACATTATCCAGGGGTAATTTCGATCTCTCGCGCACAACTATTATTGAATAGACTTTGCCATAATTTATTAACGATCGTACATTATTGGTCGCACAGGGTTTGGAAAGAGTTTATTCGGCAACATCGCAAGGATTGCAAGGCACCACTTAATGTAGTTGAAATACCAGTAAGTTGTACTATATACACTTCCCCACGTGTTTAATTACTATATCGTACTTCAATTTACGTGTGAGATGATGAGAATAATCTTCTTCTCGTACAGTGGTGTTTGCGGCAGGAACCAGGTAATAACTTGTGTGGATACTACGTTTGTGAATTTATCACTGCGCACATAAGAAGAACTCCTGAAGATGTCCTCAGAGTACGTATATATCAATTTTTATTTATTTTTAAATGAATATATATACATATATGTGTATTAATACTTTTCCTTTTATTTCAAATGCAAGACTGAATGGTTGAAACGAAGGGTCATGCAAAAAGACCATCTAAAAGCAGTTCAAGAGTCAATAGCAGGATATCTTCTAGAAAAAGTGCTAAATCCCAACGGCGAGTTCTACTTTGATCTTAAGGAATAAATGATGTAAATTAAATGTTTATTGATATCGTTATTTTCGAGAACAAGATTATGAAAGTGTTGTATATATACATATATATATATATATATCTATAATATATATAGTTTCATACTTTATTCGAATATAATAATGCTCAAGATGAGAATTAGATGTAATTATATGCATGCGTGTATTTATATTAGCAACGTAGAATACGTACATAAAAACATATTATATATTAAATAAATATGTGTAACTGAACTGAAAACAAATTAAACAAAAAAAAAAGAAAAAGAAAAGGAACCTTTAGTCCCGGTTGGGGTTACCAACCGGGACTAAAGGGTGAACCATTAGTCCCGGTTGGTAACCCCAACCGGGACTAAAGGGTGCGCCAGGTTCGCTCGGCTGGAGGGCCTTTAGTCCCGGTTGGTGTTACCAACCGGGACTAAAGGTCCCTCTTTAATCCCGGCTCGATGACCCGGGACTGAAGGTTCCACCTTTAGTCCCGGGATCGTTGTCCCGGCGCGGTAACCGGGACTAAAGGCTGTTACCGCCCGGGACAACAGGTCCATTCTGTAGTAGTGAATAGTGACATGACGACAATTGATAATATTATACACAAGCTAGGAAATTGTTCTTTCAGGGTGTAGAGCCTATCCATCTATCTTTCCACGATCTGATTTGTGAGCCATCTCTTATCCTAAATGTCTCGTATCCTATAAAATCATCCCTAACCTTTAAAAAACCTTTCCAAAAGTGAGGATCCCTAGGCTTAATTTGAATCTGGGTCAAACATTTTGAGCTCAGGTATTTATTCCTGAGTAAGATCTACCAGTTTCCTTCTTTATTCAGCAATTGAAATAACCACTTGCTTAGAAGACATATGTTTTTAACTTCAATGTCTGTTATGCCGATCCCACCTTGGTCTTTAGGGCGGCATAGAATGTCCCACTTAGCAAGACAATATTTCTGTTCATCATTGTTGCCTTGCCAAAAGAATCTTGTTGATCTATAAAAATTAAATCATTTAGGGACACCCGTTGGAATTTCACGCCTGCCGTTTTCTCAACGGTAATGTTGTGTGTAGGGCGTCTGTGATCTTCCTGAACCTGCAACTGCATTGCACGGCATGCCTCCTGTTTTTTATTGTTATCGCTCGCGTCTGTCCCTTCCATTGCGTTGGCCAGACAAGGATAAGAAAAGGAGACCACCCCTGCTCTGCTTCGTCCATCGCCCATGCCGTTCCCTTATTTTCCTTCCCCAAAATCTCTATCGCTGCCACCTCCACCGCTCAAGCCCCCACGCCCATCGGACCTCCCTTGTCACAGCTCCTGCTCCGCCGTCCTCCTAGATTGACGGCGCGGGCGCCGCCGCACCCACGTGTGGAGACCGCTTCCTCGGCCGCCAGCTAGCCACCGAGGTCGCCAGGCGCGTGCTCACGCTTGACAACGCCGATAGGCGCCGCCGATGCAAGGAGAAGCGCTGGGCCCTGACGTGGAAGCCCTCTGTCCTCGCGCTCCTGCTACGGCTGCGGCGCCCTGCTGTAGCTAGCGGAGGAGGTCGCATCAGGATACGTCGTATGTTGCAAATATATCTTCCAAATGTTTTATGTGTTTTAGAGATATGTTGCAACTGTTTTATGTGGATGTTGCAAAAGTAGATCAAGATGTTGCACATGTTGCAACGGCTATACACATATGTTTCAAGTGTATGTTCCTAATGTTGTATATATGTGCTAGTGTTTCAGGTGTTTCCATACGTATGTTGCAAGTGTTTTCATCTGGATGTTGCAATGTTTTGTAACGGCTACACACATGCTTTCAAGTTTTTTCTAGTGTGTTGCAAATATTTTAAACGTATGTTGCAAGTGTTTTAATATTTTGGACGTATGTTGCAAGTGTTTCATCTAGATGTTGTAAAAGTAGATCTGATGTTACACATATTGGGTTCCACCTGCCACAGCCGTCTAGTGCTGGGGCGTCACCCAGCAGGTGCTCGCGTGTCCGGGTAGCGCGGGAGACGTCCACGCAGCGCGGCCCCCACCTAGGCGCGCAAAATGAGCAGGCGCAAGAAATGAGGTGTAGGAAATGGACCAGCAGGCGCGGGTGTGCGTTCGAATTTTTTACAATTTAGCCCTTTTTTAAGTTTCTCACAAATAGACCCCTGGCGGAAAGAATTTAGAAAATGGACCCTTAGCTCGGCGTCATTGATGCTGACGCCTACCTCGGCGCCAGCATCTCTGGCACCGAGCTCCTGGGCATGGCGGATGGCATGACAGGGAGCTCGGCGCCAGTCACTTTGGCGCCGAGCTCGGCGCCGTAGATCTTGGCGCCGAGCTCGGTACCAATGTTAATGGCACCGAGCCTTTAATACCTACTGGGACCGCGCCTTTCCTCTCTTCTTCTCCCTCTCTTGCCCTAGGATAGCCGCCGTCGCCTCCGCCCTCGCCCGCGCCGCGCCGTGCCACCACGCCCGTGTTGCGCCGCGCGCCCAGCGGACGGCCCGCGCCCCTTGGCCGCGCCGCCCCCCCCACCCCGCCCCCCGTGCCGCGCCGCGCCGTTGCCCAAGGCTCTATAGTCTTGTGTTTTCTATACCGGCAGCTGTGCGAGGGGTGTCGTCGGTCTTCGTCAAACCCGTCACTTGGTGGATGTGTGTACCTGTTACAGCTGTGGATGTGGGCTCATCTTCCAGTTGGTCGTCCTGAGGTTCTGGATCGTCGTGAGTGGTTCCAAGGTCAGCCTCCAAGACGGCAGCCGATGTGGGCATACCTTTGGGACTAGGCCAGGGTTCCGTACGTGAGGTTAGACTGGGTGTACATTGAGTTCACCAACGAGCTAGACACGCTGACGGCGTCTAGTGTAAGTAAATTTTATTTTCCATACTGGTTTGAAAAGGATTAGTATACCATCTAACATCTTGTTTGGACATGTTGTAGGTGGAGTGGGAGCCGTACGGTGGAGAGGACACACTTCCTTTTCAACTGAGCAACGTTTGTGGGGCCGACGATGACTTCTATAGGATGAGGTGCCCTCTAATCTGCTTCTATGCTGTCGAGTACCATCTGTCAGATAGGGTTGCACGCCAATTTGGAGTGACACAGCTTTGGCCTACGACTCTGTTCTCGACTAGGGTTGACTTACACAAGTAAGTGTTTTGATATTTCAAATGTCTCATGATGATGGTCCATTTCTATTAATATGGTGGCATGTACATGGATTCAAGTAACGATGACATAAGTGCAGGTTGGATCGTCAGAGGAACAAGAAGATATTTGACTGGGAGAGGCACCACCAGTCCTTCATTGAGGAATGGGAGGAGATGCACGACAACGTGGACGACAACAACGAGCCACACATGAACCGTGAGTTTAGGCGGTACCAAGCTTGGTACCAGCGTGCGACACGGTACAGGCTGAGGCTACAGTGGACCAAAGCTGACTACACCGACATCGAGTCCTCTGATGATGAAGACACGGCGTACGACCAGTCGACTCGTGCAGGAAGACAGGTGGAGGCAGGACCGATCTTGGACAGAGTGATAAGCCAATTGCCTTATTTTTGTACGTTAAGTTGCATAACAATACATTAGGCATTCTTGGACCGACATTAGGAGTTATCTATTGTAGTTAGTGCAACCTTCGAGCTGTATAACCCTTATAATACGTTAGATTCTTGTACAACAAAACAAAACCTATTGCTATCTGTTCAGAAGTGTTATTATTGAGAACTTTGTTGTAGGGCAATACACTCAAATGCTCAGTTGAAGAGATCGAGCGCGTTCGACCGAGATTCAATGACGACTACATACTTGGCTTCCTGGACGTAAGATTAAAAATATTCTTTCAGACATATCATTAATACGTTAGATTCTTTCAGTTAACATAGTTTTGTACAATAGATGCTGTCACGTCGTCTACGTCGTGCGGCTAGTCGTTGTGGTTGTAGGACAGACACGACGCAAGACGTGTACGTTCCTTCCATAGGCAGAGGTGGCTTGGGTTCCTCTAGTCAAGCAGCTACAGGGGATGGGGACGAGGACGAGGAAGACGACGATGACATGGACAAGAGGCACGAGGAGCTTGGCCCCTCTCAGCTCCATGACGCTCCCTCGACTCATCCTACACCGCCTCTAGGCACTAGGTGACGCCGTCTACGTGACCCTTACACTCTAGGTATGAGCGCTCTCGGTCATAAGGGTAAGGGCAAGAGTAGGAGGCAGTGAGGGATGTGGTAGCTGTTAGTATGCACTATTATGGATTTTGTATTAACTTTTCTATAACTATTTAGGACTGTATGGATATTGTGGACTATTTGGACTGCGCAGGACATATTATGCTGGTTGTGATGTTCGTTGTGGTTGCATTTTGCTCCTTCGATGATTAAATGTTTGGAATATATAATGATGTCTCTGTTTGTAACTGTGGATGCTCCTAAAACAAGGGAAACTCTTGTGAATTTTTTCCGTGAAACAATAATCATACTACACTGCTAAAAAGGCACAAATGTAGTACACAGATTAACTATAAATTTATTAGAAAGAGTATAATCCAAACGTATCGTACATACGCTTTGTAGATGAATCTAGGGTTACCAAGCAACAGTGAATTATTCTATGGTTTTTAGATAATAAAAATAGACTTTTCAGATATAGGGACAACATCGATTTATCACATCACTGACATAGTACTGGCATGCAAGGAAGCACAACTCCACTCTATCTCCACCATCCATCTTATTATTGTTTGATCCAAGGGCTTAGGTGAAGAGGCACACGGATCGCTAACATGGCACACTGAGAGGCCTCCATTCCTCCTCTCAACCTATAAATAACCACTCACTTCCTTTCATTCACACACATAACAAAGAAGAAGAACACTCCTCAGCATTTTCTTTTATTGCAGTACCAATGTCTGGAGGGTCGTCCAGAGGGAGAGGAAAGGGAAAGGGAACTACCTGGGGGTGGGAGGGTCCTCTTGGTCCCAATTTCTTTGAGGAAGCTCTTTATGAGAGGTTCCCAGTTGAGAGCAAAAGTTATTTTACCAAAGAGGCACCACTAAGAGGATACGATGAAAGGAAAGAAGAGTGGCCAAAATGCATGCATGGTGAGGACTGCCTAGTGCAGATGTTTACCGAGGGAATAGATGAAGGTCGTCGTTTCTTCAAATGCCCATGAGCATGGGTAATTGCTATTACTTTTTGTTTCTTCAATATGTTTCTTGTAACAGAACCGCCCAATTTATACAAGATCAAGTACGGCTATCCCCGCTAACACGTTGACACACACATACTTTCACTCATATAAATCTGGTAGTCCGCCGAGTGTCCCGAAAGGCCTCAGTAAATCAACATCACAACCAAAATCGCGTGATTAAGCAAATACACATCACATACATAGGGTTGCAGCGGAAAATAATATCGCAAGTGGATTCACAAATAATAGTACAAGTTTGGGTTTCAAAACCGATTAGTGAAAACAACATAGCTTTCAAAAGATTACATTAATATATGTTCCAAATACATTGCTAGCATAAGTGACATCATCCGACAAAAGCATATAGATGAGAAGTAACTATAGAATCACCGAGCCACCGGCGGTTAGCCACCATCTTCACAGGCCGAGAACTTCACCTGCAACATGGTGGGATAAACCCTGAGTACGAGAAGGTACTCAGCTAGACTTACCCGTCAAAACCAGAAATAAAGGACACCAAGGGTCATGCAAGGCTTATAAGGTGGGCTAGCTTGACACAGTTGCATAAAAGAGCTTATGAATATAGTGCCCAATTTAAACTTAGAATCAAGTTTATCATCATTTACCTGTCCACTAGATTAGCACCTGTACTATAGCACTCACTTATTAGGAGCAAACAATATTAACCACAGCAGGTATAAAAAGGCTGTCATCATCATATCATCATTTCTGAACCATTATGTTATTTAGTGTATCTACTTTGGAGATAAGCCCGTCAAGTTCTCACTAACCGGGAGAGACGGCGACTCGAATCGAATTACAACTCAGCTGAGGGGGTATTCCTAACTCTCACCCTGGCATACTTTGCAAGGGTAGCCATGGGTCACCTTTGGGACAACTTAGGAACCAAATTCGTGGGTTCGATCAGCGCCAGCACTCTCAGGGATTACCCTTCTGCCAGGATGATCAGGACTTTTAACTCATCTGCCTTTGGACTCACGCCTATGGCTCCCTTCCAAGGCGCACTTTATACTTATCGACTCCCGGCCTAAGGTGAGCTACTCGGCTTCATGGTCGGTCTCCAGACCCGGCCAACTAAGAGAGAGGCATGCGTTCAACATGAATAGGAAAGGCTCTAAGATTCAGTCCTTAAGCGACACAGACGGAGTCACTACAAACCGGCAAGCCTCCGTCCGGTCTTCATTTCAAATTAAGACTGGTTCTTTTCCACGATAGCAAATATAGCCAACCGTGCCATATGTATCTTCCTATATCTCGCAGGTGACAGGAAATCACCTGACTTCTACCTTGTTTATGCAGGGCTAAGCACTACATGAACCTGAGCTACATAGGATTCAGGGTATCAATATCTGGACAAGGATTGGATAACCAATGCAACAAGTGTTTGCATCCAACACCTAAACTTAATGCAACAATATATATGTAACAATAATACTTTAACTGCATTTCAGAAATTAAGAGGCTTAATATGCTCCGGGGCTTGCCTGGGATCCAACACAAGTCAGTTCAGTTAGCTTGCACCGTCCTGGTGACATCTCAGGTCCTAGCACTTGCTTAGTCCTTCCATCTTCGGGATAGATCCATCAAACGCTGTCTTTGGGTTTGGCTCCAACATCGCATCCTTCACGTGGTGCATCTAGCATACCTAGATGAGATGCAATATGCAAGTGTATGAATACATGGAAGTGCAATAGACAATGCATCGCATGCAGTAAGTAAGACAAGCACAAGGTTACATTAACATGCACAAGCACTTCGCATTGCCTACTTTAAATATCGCACAATTTATCATCCCACGATAGCAAAGAAGACGACAACACCAAGCATGACACAAGTTTCCCAAGATCTCAGGTACTCTAACTCAACCATCATCAAAGGTATGAACCACACTTAGCATTATACCAGCAAACAACTATAATTGGAATCTATCAATTTCTAGACATGCAAACAGCAGCTACAAGATTTAGCTATAACTGGAGTTACACAAATCCAAATGACTTACAAGAAAACATTCTGGAAAGCTTATGAAATTATCTACATTTCATCTATAACCATCATAGCATGACTCATAAGTTAAGTAGGTCGAAATTATACATTTACAGAAACTGGTTCATACAAAACAGAGACCAGCCATTTCTAAAACCTAACTTTCAATAGGCATAACTCACAAACCATAAGACCAAATACCACCCAATTTTAACATCAACTAGATACATGAATTATCTACAACTTTGTTATTATCACCAAAAGCTCATTTAAACCCTAACTAGATCAAACACTAGCATCTTTCAGATCTGCTCAGAATACAATCAAAACCTGATAGAAGACTTAAAAGTCATGTAACTCCTACACTATCTAGCCTATGACAATACAATTTGAACACAAGCAAGATCATGAAATTTTCTACAACTTTTGTATTCACTACAACCATAGCAAACATCATTTACACCACGAAAATAATTGCACAAGCAAAACAGCAAATGCAACCCAACAACAGTGGTACAGAAAACTAATAGGAACTTCAGAGAAGCATAACTAGAGTTCTATACCTCCAACAAACATGAACCATAACTTTTTGAAAAGCTTAGGAAGTTACCTACAACTTTATTATTCTCATATTAGGATGATTCTACAGTTAGAAGGGTCAATTAATTCAATAATTGTATCTCTGTCCAAAACATAGACAGAAACTGACATGTCACTTTAAACAGCTATACTTATACATGTCCAATAAATGTGGTTCTAGACTTTTTAGAAAGATTATCAAATTCTAAACAACTTTGTTGTAAACATCTAAAGCTAATTCTACTATTAAGAAGGCCCCACAATACCAACAAGGTAACCCTGTCAGAGTTTGGGCAGAAACAGCGACTGATATTTAAGCAAGTATAACTCAAGATCTACTTAAGTAAAAATCATGATATTTTGCTTTTTGAAAAGCCTAATAAAAGTACTATAACTCATGTATTATCACAAAGTCATGATTCAAAACCTAACTAAGCCAATTAATTTAATCTTGCAGGCCTATTCAGAATAGGGGTAAGGCAATATAGGTAATTTGTTATTTTTATAGATCTTAAACTATCAAGCCTAAAATACTGAAATTTTTACCAGACATCACTAATCACATCAGTAACACTCCATAAAAATTTCACATTTATTTGAGTAAAATAACTGCAGTTATAAAAAGAACAAGACATGACTAGCATTAAGAACCTAACTGCCTAAATCTATTTTTACAGCTAAACCTTTAAACTAAAACATGTAATATTATTGATCTAGTATATAGAGAATTTCACAAGGATTCCAAAAAGTCCACATTTACTATTTTACGAATTTTCTACGATTTACTATGAATTTCCAAAGTTCCTGCAAAATAATTACAAACCAGTCCTTATGGCACTATTCACATGAGTCACTAACTTCGCAGTTAGAACCTTCCCTTTTTTTGAATTTTAAGACAAGGTCCCTGCTCGCGATTTTTGAAGGAGCCGCGCAGGAGCTCACCGTTTGCCGGCCGGAGGAGCCTCGTCGCCGGCGGGGGAAGTGGCGGGGAGGGACCATGGGCCCGTGCGCACCCTCTGGACTTCCCAGCTCGGCCTGAGGCGGCCTGTGGCCTGCCGGCCGCGCGAGCAGGCGAAGCGCCGGCGGCTGCTCCAGCGGCGACGGCGCTACGGCGGCTGCGGTGGCCGGAAAAGGGGAGCTGAAGGGGCGGCGCACGACGGGGAAGGTGTTGGCGCACACTGTAGGACTCGAGGGAGCTCGGGGCGGCGGGAACGCTGCGGCGGCAACTTGGCCAGCCGGCCATGGCGGACGCGGCCGCGCACGACTTCACAGCGCGAGAAAGCGACGAAGGGTGAGTGAGGAGCGCAGAGGGAGTGAGCGGAAGTGGAGGGGGAGCCTCTGCCACCACACCGACATGAAGAGGAGGTAGGAGCACGAGCCACGCAGCAGGGCATGCGTCGGCAATGGCAGGGCGCACGACATCCATGCATGACGCCACGTCGGCATTCGGTCGAGCAGGTGGCGGGCGTCGGAGTAGACATGGTGGGGAGCAGATTTGGGCCGTCTCGGGTGCGAATTGGACTTTGGGCCTAAAATGAAGTTTGAAGGCCGTGAACTGCTCTTCATTTTTCATTTAGAGACCAAGGTCATTAGAGCTCTAGATCAGCAAGTAATTATGCCCCAAAGTGATAGTGTCAGCGCGTTGACAGCGATTAACAAAAGTCCAAAATTGATGGTCAAAACGAAGTCCAACGAGTGCCATCTTTTTATATGCTCTTCTCCATAATATAACCTTCAACTTTTATTTTTGGACCAACTCAAGTTGCTTAGCAAAATTTGGAGAACGCGGGATGCCGATGTCGTTGCTTAGCGAAATTCCAGACTTAGAATAATTCTAAGTGCTGAAGACTGCAGCAGAATCAATCTTGTGACCTTTGTTTGTCAAGCTTAGAGATAGATTTAGACTTGGGTCTTTAAATAAAGTTTGTAGTACACAAACTATACTGCAACTTTTATTTAAGGTCAAACCTTGTATCTTGACTATAAACCATTCTTTTACTTTGGTCAACGCAGCATCTTGTTAACCCTAAAATTAGAGTTTTCGACCAATTGAGGCCTTTTCTTGACATGTGCTCAACACAAACCCTTCATGACTTTTGTTGTAGAGTTCAATTAGAGTTGTTTGAGCAAGGTTGCAAGGTTTGGTTGACTTCATAGGTTTCCATCCACTTGATAAAGCAATTCATGCAAAGATATGACTTATCATTTCATGTGACTTTTTGATTCCAAACTTCATGAAACTTTTCTAGTGATCCATATAGATGGGTATTGATGTGAGACACATGAAGATATTCCAAGAACACCAGCCAAGCATATATCTTGAAAAGACCTATATGTAAAGCAAGGGTGCAATATCCGAGTTTAGGTTGGGGCTCATTTCCATAGGTTTGACCTTGACATCTTCATCACCACTTAACATGCCATGTTTGAGTTTAAACCCATTGCTTAACTGGTGATAAACACCTGGGGTGTTACATTTCTCTTGTATATAACTTACATGACATACTTATTGTAGTCTTCCTTGGCCGAAGAAAACTATGGGTTTAGTAGGTGGGTCGATCCTCGACCTATTTATCTGCATGCGGGGTACATCTACTACCTACAGGACCGTATCTTTGATCTAGAAAGGGAAGTAAGCAGCGGTTACAAGGACGACGGATAGGACGACAACAACAATGATGTCGATTCACAGGAGGTACTCTGTAATGATCCATATTGCACCTGCCCTAACCACAAGAACAAGGGGCCTCCCCCATCACCCCCGCCGCCACCACCAATAACAACGGGAGGCTACTATGGAGAAGGTGCAACACAATTTGCTATGTGGCCACACTACTAGGATGACTTTATCTTTTTCACATACCACATCTATGTGTTTGTTGTTTGGTTTAATTACCTAAGGCATGTTAGGTTTAGTCGAAGGAAACTCTGTACCCAGATTCGGTACATATAATCACATGCCATTTCATGTGTTTCGTGTGTTGATTTATATAATGTCGTATGTCGTTAGTTTTTTTTGCAGCAAGTATTCACATTTCAATACGTCTGTATCATTAAGCGGAATATTAAGACCATAAATAATGAAAACAACCACATAATGAAAAGTTTAATACTATGCCACATTAAACAACATATTAATACTAGAAGTTCGTGCCGATAGTAGACATAGGGGCAAATGCACTTTCAAATCCTCAGTCTGAAACGTACTGAGTAAGCAACTCATCATCCGAGTATCAGTCCTCTACCACAACCCTATTGTTGTGGCTAGGCTCACCTGCGTTGCTCTGACCTACCTATCGCCTGTAGTAAGAGGCCTCCGCTTCATCTACGGCCGCTGTGGCCTGAGTGAAGAACGCGTCGTCATCCTCCTCTGCCTGTAAGCGTGCCTCTGCTATAGCGATGAGCTCGCTCAGTCTGCCAGTGTCGTCCTCAGCCTCCTTCACCTGCATGCCCGTCTCTGCTAGAGCGATGAGCTCGCTCAGTCTGCCAGTGTCGTCCTCAGCCTCCTGCGTCTGCATGCCCGCCTCTGCTAGAGCAATGTGCTCACTTAGTCTACTAGTGTCGTCCTCATCCTCGTCCCCCTCATTAGACAACACAATCAGTGATTGAACGGTGCGACCAGCTCGCGATCTATGCCCATCTAACTTCTTCTCCTCATACCTTACACGAGCCACCTCTGCGGCATGTTCCTCGCTGAAACCAATTCCTTCATGTATAAAATGCAATCAGTTACCAACGCGATTATATTACTTTTAAAATCAGGCAACGAAAAAAAGGCTTTCAAGCACTCACTGACACATAATGTAGCAACATGCTCGTTCAAGACCTGCATCTGTACTCTTGTCTCCTCCGTTGCCTCATTCCTTGCCCTCTTCTCCTCTAATGTCATCCGCCTCTCCAATCCCCATTTGTTAAGCCCAACATCGATCGGGTTGCAAATACCGCGTTGTCTAGCAAACTCATGCATCTTTTCTTTGTGATGTTTAACGAATAGGTTGACGTAGTCAGGTCCATATCCCCTCTTCCATGCAATTAGTTGCCTCTTCTTCAGTTCATCCAAGAACTTAGCTTGACCATCATAACATTCCCACCTGCATTTTCTAGTGCTCTGTTCAAAAGAAATATTATATCATATATGTCTTAGCAAAAGAAACAAAATACGATTCCATGTTTACCACAAAAATAACAAACCTCATCATACTCAATCATATGGCCGCAATAATGACCTATTCCAAGCTCTGAAGGAACTAGGCTATAGTTGGATTTAACACCACATTCGCACATGACAGGAGGTGCTTTGTAGATTACCCTTTCTTTCTTATTTTCCTTAACCCTCCGTGGTTCTTCTGGCCATTGGTTCTTAGGACCATACAACCATTCCTTGAAACAACAATTCGCCATTGAAAACACCTAAATAATGAGACATTAGTACATGAACACATATAGCTCAAGATTTGAACACATACACTTTGCACTTACTTAATGCTTGTTTGGACACACAAACTCCAACGTATTCTCAGGGTTTATCACAGCTCAATCTCCGCAATCGTATAGAGAAGGTTCCTCGAGTCGTCTAACTGTGGCTAGGTGCTTCTCCTTAGCCGTCATTGACGGAGGGTTAGGGGGGTGGAACCCACCGCTTGAAGTGCTCATGTGGATATCTCCCTCTAAACCAATCGTCGAAAAGGAGGTACCTAGGATCAAACTTGTCTGCACCGCCGATCCACTAAAAGAAAAAGCACCTCTCATGGTCCTACACAATGAGATTCCAACAAAATATTAGTAGCATACTTACACAAATAAAGAAAAAGGATAATGGAAACAATTTCTTACATTAAAATGACTGCATATGTAGAAGCAACGCGTCGCTGTGTCCGGATGTTTCGATTGAAAAACATGGGCCGGGAAACCACAGTCACAGTTAGGGACAGGGAGGTCAGGAAGGACGGAGGCATCTTTGCTAGATGCGTCGGGGTATAATTCTCGAGGACGACCCTGTTTTCGCCAAAACTCCTCCCGAAACATTTTTTGCATCTAACAAAACGGATGTAATTTAACAAACATAAATCAAAACATCACAAATAAATATCAATGAGAACCATAACTACAATACAACCAATTTCGTTCTAAGAAACGAAAGCAGTTAACATTAAACCCTAAACATAGGGTTTCTCATTTGATGCACAACAATGAACCCATAACATAACTACATGTGCCTAGGTTTGCTAGCTTTTTTTATGCCTTGGCATCATTCAATGGTTGTATAATATATATATTGAGGGATACAATGAAACCCTAAATGATGACGATTCTTAGGTTGAAAAATCCGACTAATATATACCGAATCGATGCGAAAAAAACTAGGAGGGGAGCGAGGATACCTTGCTCTCGTAGATCTACGGATCAAATCAAGGTTTTCAAGGTCCAATATGCAGATTCGTGAGGTAGGGTGTGTAACACCCCGACCTAGGGCTTAATAGGATCAATAGGATACTCATACCAACAAGTTGCAACTTCTTTTTCGGAAGCCCATCTGCAAATAACTCCGAGATTAAGTGTGCTTGGCCTAGAGCGATGGGTGACCGACCGGGAAGTTTTTCCCGAGTGCGCACGAGTGAGGACAAAGTGCGCAGAAAAGACCTGTGTTGGTCTGTAAGGGCAGTCTATATCCTAGAGAAGCTGCCAGATGTAAGTGGGCCCGGCCTCGGAGAGGCGGGACGTTACAGAATGGTATCAGAGCCGACTCTCGCGGTTTCACGGGCGCGTGTGTCGTAGTTGCGCAGGCATGGTGCGCATGGCTGGTGTGAATCCGGCGTGGTCACACAGCATGGCACATGCGCTGGCTCTGGACATACGGACGTGGCCAAGAGAGGACGCTCCTAGCTTGGGATTGATCGACGAGGACGTCGATCTCTTAAGGGGGTGAGGATGTAACACCCCGACCTAGGGTTTAATAGGATCAATAGGATACTCATACCAACAAGTTACAACTTCTTTTCCGGAAGCCCATCTGCAAATAACTCCGAGGTTAAGCGTGCTTGGCCTGGAGCAATGGGTGACCGGCCGGAAAGTTCTTCCTGGGTGCGCACGAGTGAGGACAAAGTGCGCAGAAAAGACCTGTGTTGGTCTATGAGGGCAGTCTATATCCTAGAGAAGCTGCCAGATGTAAGCGGGCCCGGCCTCGGAGAGGCGGGACGTTACAGGGTGAAGTGGGGAGAGAAAAAAATCCGAGAGGGAGGAGAAATAAGAGGAAGAACGCTCGGGCAGAAAGGTTGGGCTAGGGTTAAATGCTGGAAGCTCGATGCCAGAGTGACTGGCGCCGAGCTCCCTGCCATGCCATCCTCTGTGCCCAGGAGCTCGGCGCCAGAGACGCTGACGCCAAGGTAGGCGCCAGCATCAATTGCGCCGAGCTAAGGGTCCATTTTCTGAATATTTTCCACCAGGGGTCTATTTGTGATAAACTTTTAAAAAAAAGAACTAAATTATAAAAAATTCGGGGTGTGCGTCGGGAGTCGTGCGCTAGCATCCTTGTTTTCTCAAATACAGTGGTTCACGGGCTGTAAACCCGGGTACTGCAGAGGCCGCACGCCCGCACATAGATTTGAGATGGACGGAGCCATGGAATGTTCGAATGGAAAGTTGTGCTGCTGAAACGGCTTCGAAGCTACCGTCAGTCTAGTGTACAGTACTGAGGTTTGGCAAGCAGGGTGGAAAACGAGAACCAGTGCGTTCCCAAGTGCCGGACGGGATCGTTTACTTCTCCTTTCTGTTGAGTGATGAGAGATACTGATCTACCTCCTTGATCCTGACCGGTTAATCCACCAGCGGTGTCTATATATATACGCACCACCTGCTCAGCTTTCCTCATCACAAACTGACACAGCCACACATCCACGACGAGACTGCATGCAATGGGATCAACGCTTTCTTGCATCCATGGCAATAGTGTCTCCAGTCAGTCGCAGCAGCCGGCACCACCGGAGCCGGCCAGGGTGATCGCCCCCGACGGCACGCTGAAGGAGCTCCCGGCCTCTGACCCCCTCGCGTCCGTCTCCGACGTTCTCGGCGGCGGCGCCTCGTTCTTCATGTGCAACTCCGACGCGCTCTACTTCAACGAGCCGCCCCCGGCGCTGGCTGCCGCTGAGCGGCTACGGCCGGGGCAGATGTACTTCGTGCTCCCTGCGGAGATCCTCGGGCACCCGCTGTCGACCGCCGACATGGCCGCGCTGGCGGTGCGCGCGACCTCCGCGCTCGGGCCCGGCGACAAGCCGCCGCAGCGCCGCCGGCGGCGGCGCGTCGTGCCGGTCACGCGACTGGAAAGCAAGGACCACGACGAGGGCGAGCAGAGTGTGTTCTACGAAACGCTGAACGAGCTCACGCTCGGGGGCTCCGCCGTGTTCACGTTCACGGCCCCCGCGAGGAGCGCCGAGAAAGTCGCGGCGGTGGCCTCGAGAGAGACCAAGAGGTCGTCAGCGTTCACGAGGATGCTGAGCATGATTCGGGAGGACGCTGAGTGAGGCCAAGGTGCAGGACTGTAGAGGCAGGACTGCAGGAGCTCAGGTAGTTGTACTAGGCCCATGCTGTGCGACCTTGCTAAGCGCGTAAGCCCAACAAAGGTTCTCCATTGGCCCAATTGATTTTTTTTTCTCGATAGTGTCACGAGGCACGTTTTTTCATTAAGAGAAAGGTGCTTATTTTGACACTTGACAGGGTTGTAAACTTGGACACCACTGTAATAATATGGTTTCCCGCTGCACATAGCTGCAAAAGTACTGTAATTAATACCAAGAGTAGTTTCGATATTCATAGTCCATTCATGATTACCTTCTTCCTCGGTTCATCCTAATCTCCTATTGAGGAAGCCAAGGCACTCTGCAAAGATTTACCTCAGCATATCCATCAGTAATTCAAAAAAAGGAGTAGGACAGCAACCTACTAATTTCTGAATCATGGGGATGCATCTTGTAGCTTGTGTTCAGCTTTGAGATCCAAGCATCAGAGAACCTGCTTCGATTGAGTCAACCGTGCACCGTCGTTCTGGCTGAAGAATGTAAATATGATTTTGTAATCATATCATGTTGTCATTTCAGTCTGTGGCCTTCCCTTCGTTAGCTAAATACTTTCACGTCCTTACTTCAAGATCAGCTTAAATGTTTGGGGGCACCGACCATTGATCACCAACTGATTACTGGAAACGGCACAGTAAGGACTTCTTCCTGGTTCTCACCATGGTTGTGACTTGCAAATTCAAAGGTATTCTGTTATTCTGTATGGATAAGAAATGGTTCAGTCCTAATGTCCATTTTTTTTCTTTGTGGATTTTCTAATAAAAAAAATCCTTTCTGGCTTGTTTGTTCGTTTTTCTTTCTTTTTCTGAAGTCAAAACAGTCACTCTGTTTATCTGACCAATGTTGATGTGTTGTTGGGGTGACAGGATGGCAGAAAGTGGCATATGTTCAACTCTCAAAGCAGCAGTGAAGTGGCCACCACGTCGATATACTAATTATTAGATCCCAATGCTCACCTGGACTGCAGAAAGCCCAAAAAATCTTACCATGTTTTCAATCTATGGCCTTTCCTTTGTTAGTGAACCAATCAACATTCAGTAAAGCCTAAAAGTAGAGCTAAGCATTTTCACCACTAGTGCTTGCCGAAAGATCAACTGCATGTTTTTTGACTTGTTCATGTTTCCCTGTACACAACTGAATGTTTAACCTATTGTGCTTGCCTGCTTGGTAACTTTTGGTCCATTTAGGGCCCCTCTTTTACAAAATTGACGACACAGCTTTGACAAAAAAAAAAGTCAACTGGATGTTCCTTCCTTATTTCCTCAGTTCTCCCCATGGTTGTGACTTGAAAATTCAAAGGCATTCTCTTTGAACATGAATTGGTTTAGTGAACTGCCTATTTCTTTGTTTATGCAATGACATTTAATTCTCTTGTGTGTTTGAGGAAAAACTCAGTTCATTTATTTTCGTTTTTTCCTCCTTTTCCCCAAAAAGGAAGCAGACGCTGAGTTCTCTTTGCTCCCTCTTTGTGGAAAAAAAAACAAAATGTTCAGATCTGAACAATGCAGTTAAACGACCATCGAGTTGATATACTAGTTATTAGATTCAACAGTGCAAATACTCAATAGGACTATAGAAAAGCTTAAAATATTTTACAAATGACTTATTTTCTCTTTCAGATGGCAAATGGCTTACTCTGACAAGTAAACACTGCATCTGGGATGAGATTACTTACAGGATGTGCAGTATAAGATGAGATTGCACTGCATCGGGCACAGAGAATACACAATCCAGTTTAGCAAAATGGAGGCACTAGTGCCCGGACGTCCGGTGCCCGCAGCGGGCGCAACTCCAAGTCCAAGCGAACAGAACCATGGCCCAACTCCCAGCCACAGGCCCACCGCAGCCCGCCCCCCGTCCGCCTTCGCCCCACCCCATGCGCACACTCCGCCCCCGCCTCTGCACCCGCCAGTCGCCCGTGACCCCCTCCTCTCTCTCCGTGTGGGCGGCACTAAGGGGCCGGGAGGAGCAGCTAAGGATGAGCACGCCCCAAGCAAGCCCCGACCGCAGCAACCCCGTCTGCCGGCCCGCAGCGCCCCCGCACGCTTAACATTAATGCAACATAAGACGGAAAACAGACAAAACATTTGGAAACATGCTTTTACAACATGTGTGTGAAAACACATGAAACATCCAAAATAAAACAATTGCAACTTGGAACATAAAACCACTTGTTGTAACATAAGACTGAAACAACTAAAATATTTGAAACATATTGTTGGAACATATGCAACATCCAGATAAAAACGATTGCAACATACGTCTGAAATTATATGAAACATTTTGAACAAACGCTTGCAACATGCCTCTGAAACACTTGCAACATGTCCAACCCTCGATTTACTTTTGCAACATCAAGATGAAATAATTACAACATACGTCTGAAACACTTGAAACATACATATGCAACATAGGGGAGAGAAAAGCCGGGCTGATCGATTCCGGCCATCGAGGTCGGAGCCGGCGGGCGCGAGCACCACCCGCGCTCGTGGGTGCCCTTGGCTCGACCAGGGAAGACCTGAGGCGCCACGACACATGCGCCCTAGCGGCGGCGGGGGAAGAGGCGCGGACAATGAGCGGCCATGCTGCTTCTGGGCCTTGCGGATAAGCACGAGGGAGTGGGGGAATTTTGTTTTTTTGTTTGGAGCTCGGAGCTCCTGGGGAGCCGCATCCGGACGGGAGTCACGGATGATCGCCTGAGTTGGATCATTTCCGTTAGTAAAAAAATGTGTATGGCGTAAAAGATGTTTTGTGAACCTTTCAAATCTGCAGAGTTATTGTCAGTTTCGGTCTCTGCATCCACCCTTTGTTAGAATTGTCAGTGAACTAATAATGGTATAACAATATTCAGTAAAAGATCATTTTTCAGAATGCCGGTGACCAACTCCGGTGCATCTTGCACTGTAAACAGGAGTACTGGACTTTTGATGCACTGCTTCAATAGGACTTTTGCGAACCAACTAATAATTTTTTTCTCTCACAGTATTTTAGCATAAGCATCAGCGTAAGCTAAATTTCAGCGAAACGAACAGGGACCATAATGTTTTAACACTTTTAATCACCATTTTTTAGATAACAGAACAAAGTTTGAGTTTTACATCAACGTTTTAAGGGTCTACGCCCAGCTGAGGCCACAAAACAGCGCACATTTGCACAAAGTCTGAATGGCGAAATGATCAGGTGGGGGATTCTCGCTCCCCCACGCCACGTTGACACTTAAAAAAAAAAGTTTGAATGCACATAGGAGTAGTACTGCCACATAAGCACGCATGTGTTCAGTCCCTTTCGGCAATTATTTTAGCTTCTAATTCCGAAGTGGAAACAGTTCGCTTCATCTGAGGAAGAGCAATATGTCTTGTTTGGGTGATAATAAAATCTAAGAGTTAAATGCACCATATATTCTTAAACTTGCGCAGCTGTATCAAATAGGTCCATCAACTAGAAAACCAGATATCTGGCCTCTCAAACTTGCGAACCCGTTCACTCTAGGTCCAAATACCAAAACCAGCCCGGTTTTGGTGACGTGGCATGTCCACTGTGGACTGGGCCCGCGCCATTTATAAAAAAAAAACCTTCTTCTTCTCCAGCGCGAGCAGGGTGACGCCGTCGCTGCTCCTTGCCGCGGCGGGAACGGACGGCGGCGTAGCTTGGCCCAGCGCCAACGGCACGGCGGAGAGATAGAGGGCCGCACCATCCGCGGCCGCCGCGACCTACTGCCGCCCGCACCTTCCGTGACCTGCTGCTGCCCCCGAGCCACGCGCTAGACGGCGGCGCGGGCGCGGAGCAGGGGCGCCGGAGCGGGCACGTCGCGGAGCTGCGGGTGCGTGCGGCGCGGCGGCACGGGCGCGGAGCTGCGGCGCGCGCGGCGCGAGCGGCACGATAGCGCGAGCAACACGGCGCGGAGCAGGGGCGGAGCGGCGGCATGCGCGGCTCGAGCGGCACGGCGGCGCGGGCGTGGAGCAGCGGCGCTGCGGCTCGGCGCGAGCGGAGCGGCGGCAGCGGCGCCGGCGCGGGCACGGGCGCGGACGCGTGCGGCGTGGCGCGGCACGGCGCGGCTGCCCGGGCGCGGACGCGTGCGGCGCTGCGCGGAGCGGCGGCAGCGGCGCGGCGGCAACGGCGCGGGCGCAACGCGGGCGCGACCAGGGACTCGTGCTTCAAATTGAAGCTTTCCCAGGGGTCTAACTGCGAAGTTGATGTGGGACAGGAAGGCCACGTCAGGAAACCAGGCTGGTTTTGGCATTTGGACCTGGAGTAAACGGGTTCGCAAATTTAAGGGGCCAGATATCTGGTTTTCTAGTTCTCGGACCTATTTAGCACAGCTGCGCAAGTTCATGGGCGCATTTAACTCTAAAATCAAAGATGCATTTCTCCTTTACAAGTTACTGGTACGACAAAACAGTTCTTACTAGTAGGCTAGTAGCTCAACGTTCTCACCAGAAATCCTCGCTGAAAGATCAACGGTACATCCAAGAACTGGTCGCCTCTTGTTTTCTTTCTTGCCGAAAATGCTGCAATACGAAACTTGCAGCATGGTTCTGTTCTTCTGACGAATGTGATGTGTTGTTCCAGCGAAAGAAAAGGAGTAGCTGAAGCGGCAATTTGAGTGGATTTGTTTGTACTAGTGATCAATGTAAAACAAATTGATGAAACCAATGATGCATTTATTTGTTCTTTCTTAGTACAATCTTAGTACTAGTATAAACACAGCTCGATTCCAAAACTGTTCAAATTCTATGCAATTTTAACTTCTACACGCTGATCCGCACGACCATCGGAGATCCGGAGGTGCCGTAATCCGAGGGATCCCAGTCCAGCGTGGAGTTGTACACCGCCGACAGCGAGACGAAGACTTCGTCCATGGCCGGCCGCGCGCGGGGCTCCGTCGCCACGCACCGCAGCGCCAGTGCAGCCATGGCGAGCGCGAGGTCCATCAGGAAGTCCCCGTGCAGGCGCGGGTCCATGAACGCGTGCATCTTGGCGCGGTCCACGTCCTCGCCGCCGTCCGCCACCAGCGCCTCCTCCGCGGACTCCCACAGCAGCGTCTCCTCGCCCGTGCCGGCGTCCGCGAACGCGGCCTCCTTCCCGGACAGCAGCTCGAGCAGGACGACCCCGAAGGCGAACACGTCGAGCTTGCGCGTGATGAGGCCGTGCTCGAGGTACTCGGGGGCGAGGTATCCCTGCGTGCCCACGACGTGGCGCGTGAGCTGCGCGCCGCCGTCGGCCGCGGTGACCGCGCGCGCCAGCCCGAAGCTGGACACCTTAGCGCGCAGGTCGGCGTCGAGGAGGACGTTGCTGCTCTTGAGGTTCTTGTGCACGCACGGCGGGTTCGTGTAGTTGTGGAGGTAGTTGAGCCCGTCGGCGATGTCGAACGCCACCTGCACGCGCTGCCTCCACCGTAGTGTGCTGCCGCCGCCGCCGCCGCCGTGGATCCAGTCGCTGAGCGCGCCGTTCTCCGCGAACTCGAAGACGAGGTAGGTGTCGCCGCGGTGGACGCAGAGGCCGGAGAGGCGGACGAGGCAGGAGTGGTTGACGCGCATCAGGATGCCGACCTCTCCGCTCACGTCGCCGGCCACCCGCTTCACCGCCGCCGCGTCGCCGTTGATGACGGCCCGGTACACCGACGTGCCCGGCACCTGCCGCTCCTCCGCGAACCCCGCGGTGGCCTTCTCCAGCTCCGAGTACTTGTACACCGTCAGCGACTCCACGGCCCCGCGCACATCGCTGGCCACCAGCGACCTGGTCCCGGAGGACGTCGAGGACGTGGTCGTATTAGGGGTCTGCTTCCCCGACGCCAGCGCGCCGTACTCCGCCGACGAGGACACGTCGATGACCACCTTGCTGCGTTGACGGACACTTTCCCCATCCGCGAACCGCTGCCGCCGCCGCCGCCTGGCCCGTAAGCAGAGCAGGCCCAGAATTCCTGCCAACGCAAGCGCGCCGCAGCTTTGGCCGACGCCAACGCCGACCGATTTCCCGCTCCCCGACCCGCCCGACGGCGCCGGCGTGGGCTGCGGCGGCGCCGGGGAAGCGAGCATGTCCGGCGTGGGCGCGGCCTTGAGCGGGATGAGCAGCGTGGTGAAGGGGAATATGATATCGTCGGCGGTGAGGTTGTTGGCGTCGAGCACGTCCTGCGGGTCGGCGCGGAACCTGGCGGCGATGGAGGGCACGTCGTCGCCCCACATGACGAGGTAGGACAGAAGGTACCTGAACCCCCTGGCGGCCTGCGCGGGCGAGGGGCACGCGCAGCGGAGCGGCACGGTGAGGTTGTTCCCGGAGACGAGGCCGCGGCTGTCGCGGAGCGGGTTCTGATCGATGAGCGCCTGGCAGGTGGTGAGGCCCTGGTAGGTGATGTTGGCGATGATGAAGTAGGTCTCGCCGAGGAACTGGATGGTGTAGGAGGCGTTGTGCTGGTAGTAGCCGCCGGGCGTGCAGGCGCAGGGGACGGGGACCAGGACGAGGCTGGAGGCCGTGAGCGGGGACAACGTGGGAACGGCGTTGGCGGCGGCCGTGGCGGAGACGGAGGAGTTGAGGAGGTAGGAGATGGAGATCGGCGTGTCGTAGTAGGCCGGGGAGGAGCGGAAGATGAGGTAGGAGTCGCAGGCCGGAGTGGAGGCGGTGGTGGCGTTGCAGGTGTAACCGAGGACGGAGCTGGTATTGGTGGCGTAGCAGGCGTTCTGCTTGTTGGCCTCGTACTCCTGCTGCGCGCGCGCCGGCACCGGAGCCGCGGCGGCGAGGAGGAGGAGGACGAGGAGCGCGAGCGCTGCAGCGGGGAGCGGCGGCTGAGCTGGCGGAGCCATCGTCTGTGTGGGAAACGCGGCGACTGAGCGGCGGATTGGGTGGGTATGTGACGAGCGCGGCGGAGGGGCAGAGTCAACCGGTCAAGGTTGCGGTTGCGTTGCGTGGCTGTTTGGGTTCCGGCGTTCTCTGTTTTCCAGCAATGGCTGGCGGGGGCGGGAGCGGGAGCGGGAGCGGGAGCGGGAGGGACCGAGCGCCTGAAGTGATGGTACTGAACTGGACTCCACCCAATGGAGGGCCCAGGCAGGTCAACACGGCACGCAGAGTCAACCCTGTCAAACCTATAACACTCCTCTCACTGTGATCGAAAATTATAGGTTCCCTTTCCTATCATTCATTCTAAATTTTAAATCTCTTCACTGTCATTGTCGTCCAATGCAGAGAGATCGTTGTTAAATAGCATATGAAAGACAATTTTACCCTTAGAAATTTTCTCTACAACAATCCATTGATTGCCATTGAACTTTAGAACACAGGCAAATCAATTAGAGACATGTCAGCAATATGCAGTGATAAAAATAATAACATTTCAACACATGCATAGAAATATGACAACAATATTATATTCATATAATACTTAATATGGTTCACAACATTCATATAATATATTGATATTCATTAGTTCAAATGTTTACCGACCAAACTAGCAATTCATTGGATACCAAACAAAATAACAGGTTCAAGCAGCCATTATTGTTCATTCAATTCTCAGCTAGGCTCATACTTGCTAAGAAAAATAAGGAGCCATAAGTTTATATATCAAGCAAAATAAGAGGGTTGCACAACATTACAGACCATACAAATGAGTTGCTTGAACTACAAATTCAAATCTGAAAGTTTTCTCTTGCTTCTAGTGTGTACAGCAGGGCTTTGCCTTAGAGGGTTCTTGCTTCTAGTCCCCAATTGCTGGACTATCTGGTGGTGATGTAACTTGCTGCTGCTTTTTTTTTCCTTGTGCCTTTGCCTTCCTTTTACCCCTTTTCTCTACTATAGGCATGGATGTGACAGCCGGTGGTGTGGTTTCACCTAAAGTGAACAAAGGGTACTCAATGGAAAGTGTCTCAGATTGGTTTGAGCCACTACTAGACCTGCATGTGAGTGAGTTTTACACTTGTAGAGAATAATATTGAGAATGCTATAGTTAAGAACAAATGACATTGGATATTGGGCACATACTTGAGAGAGTTTTCAGAATCTAAGATAAACGAGACACTTTGGTTGTAATACAAAAAATGAAATGCATGTTTTAGAAAAATAATTAGAATTTAAATTTTAGATCTCTAAGTATATGGAGGCATACCTAGGTGGATACCTGAGAGATATAGGTGGATACCGAAGCACAGTTGGCTATATTTGCTATCATGGAAAAGAACCATGGGGTAACGTAAATGGAGGTCGGGCGGAGTCTATGTGTAGGTTAACTCATATGATCCCGCATGTGCCGATTAAGGACCGTACCGTTGTTGGCACTTCTGACAAGATTGAACGCATGCCTATCACTTAGCTGGCCGGATAACTCATTCTAACCGTGAAGCCGATTAGCTCAACTTAATCCGAGCCTCGCTCTATTAGAGTGTGCACACTAAATAGTAGTAAGGATGTGTGGGGAGCCAGCCATGAGCCCAAGGGCAGGGTAGTCCTGATCGTCCTGGCAGCTGGTTGTCCCTGATTGTGCGGCGCTGGGTGAACCCATGAAATGTGTACATGAGTTGTACCAAAGGTGACCTAAGGTGATCGAAGGGCCAAGAGTGATGGGAGCTCTGACGTGCGCTAAGTGTTCGAACGTATGCTTTGTTTGGCTTTAGAGTTCTAGAGCCAAGCAGAGAGAATCAGAGTGATCCGTCTGTTGTTCGTTGGAATCATCTTTCTTTTAGAGAGAGCGCATCCCCTTTTATAGATTAAGGGGACGGCTTTACATGAGAGAGTGTGAGAAAAAGAGAATGTGTGTGCTACCTAGTCTTGTTGCCCGCGCTGTTGGATACAAGGTGGTTTGTCGGTGCCCACAATACAGTTGACGCCCAGATGCATGTGGTAGGCTCCATCGTATTCTTCTGGTATGGCCAATGTCGGCGCCTACCATACTATAGAACAAATATCGACGCCCATAACACTTTTTGTTCTCTAACATGTCTGGAAGGTTGTAGAGCACCCTTCTAACATGACCTAACAATACTGTCCTACAGGTGTGCAGGGTAGGGTCCTCGGTATTGCAGTTGACTTGAGAGCCCTGCCTTACTTGCTCCACCTAATTCTTTGGGTCCTTACCAAGCGGGCGTCCCCGTTCGGTTGTCTCCTAGTCGGCTCCAACCGCGCTGGTTGGAGAAGAGCTATAAGCAGAGATTCGGTGTACTCCCGGTCGGAGAGGCAGGTTGGAGTCAGAAGCGAGCGTCGCCCTATCCTTGGCCAAGCCTTCCGGTCGGAGAGGCGGGTCATAGTTAGAAGCGAGCTCATCCCTCCTTGGCCAGGCCTTCCGGTCGAAGACTAGATCGCTCTTTCGGCATGTTGTTAGGTATCTGGGCTGGCCCAAGAGTTGTGCGTCGTTTGCAACATCGTCTACTGGGCCAACCTTTTGCTAGGAAGCAAGTTCATGGCAACTCGAGCAAGTCATGCATGGTTTGGGGATTCAAACAACCAAGCTTGTGGATCAGGTACTCGCAGGTTGTCTCAGAAAGGAACGCGCTGATGATGTCCGTGTCGACGACATCAGGAAGGGAGTTGCACCGCTTTGAGAACCTATGGATGTAGTCCCGTAGGGACTCGTTGGGCTCCTGTTGGTAGCTCTTGAGGTCCCAGAAGTTCTCCGGGCAGACATATGTCCCCTGGAAATTCCTGACGAAGATCCTCTTGAGGTCCACCTAGTCACGGATGTTGTCATGCAGCAGGAATTTGAGCTATGCTTGAACATGTTCCCTCACGCAGATGGGGAGGTATTGAATGATGAAGTGGTCATCATCCACTCCTCCGGCTTGGCAGGCGAGTCAGAAGTCTTCAAGACATATATTGAGATTCGTCTCCCTAGTATATTTGGCGATGTTGGAAGGCAGTCAGAAGCGCTACGGGAATGACTCTCTCTGGATGCGGCGACAAAAGGCCCGTGGTCCTAGGCCATCTAGGCTAGGACTTTAGTCGTCGGGTCGGCGACCATGCCTAGGGCGTGTTTCACCGCTCCCCTTGATGGTCCAGCTAGGGCCCGTGTCACCTGCTCTTACTGCCCCTTGATGGACATCATCATCATGCCAGGCTTGACGCCGGTTGTTGATGACGCTATGAGCGTCTTGGTTTGGCCCGAGCCTCTCGTGCATAGGGGTCAGTGTGGAGCGGGCGTAGGGTCGGGCTATGGTGCAGCTACGGCCTCCTGTTCTACACCTGATGACTGTAGTGGTGAGCGGATGGAGCGATTTGTCTGGTGCGTCCACGCTCCCCTGGTGGGGAGAGAGGCCGTGAGTCGGTGTCACGACGCGGAGCTCTCCGCCTGTTGAACGGCGACGGATTCCACCAGCACCTGGAGGTTCTGGTGGATTGTCTACTCCTAGGGGTCGATAGGCTCTGGAAGGCCGTGTAGAAGCATCGCCATAGCGGCGATGTTCTGGCTAGCCCGAGCGAATTGTGGGGGATCGTTCCCCCCATCCATGATGTCGCGCTAGACCTAGCGGGCGCGACCCTAGGCGCCACTCGCCGAGTTACGCGTGTGTGGCGTAGCGTGCTATGCAGAGCGCGCTGGTGCAGGTGGCGGCTAGTTCTACCACCTTTGTTGTAGCTCCTCACCATGCTCCTGCACACACGTGGGGGCCTCCGCGCGAGGGTCTGGGGGGTGCGGGTCTGTAGAGACTCCGCTACCACCGGTGGTTGTCTAGGGACGTCCGCCATAGCGCACTCCTAGGATAGAGGGTTGCTAGGTGCTACGATGTCATCGATGCTGGAGCCATCGCTCTCAACATCGTCATCCATGAGGTCGTGAAAAGAGGTAGGAGCGTAGCCCGCCATCCCCCTGAATTCGGATGTGAGAGGGGGCGGCGCCAGCATCTTTTGGAGCCCCCGTGCATCCGCGTCCATGGGGGACACAAGGCCATAGGGGAACCAGTCGCCTAGCGGTCATGGTAGGGACAACAGGGTCCCTCCAGAGAGTCGGCAGAAAATATAAAAAGCGAGTAAAGAATAGTATGTACGTTACTCACGGTGGGGTTTGAGCCCAATGGAGGCTCGGAGCAAAGCGCAGGCGTCTCATCATTGAGGTCACCTAGTGGCCCAGCGCCGACGGAGGGTGCTCCTCCTCTGATGGGCGCTAGGACAAGTGCCTCCTCGTGGAGGTGAAGCACGTCAAGTCAGTCGGTGATGAAGTCTAGGCTTCCGAAGAGGAAGGCCTAGGATGGCTCAAAGACAGGAGGAACCCACATCCCAATAGGTGGGAGTACGGGAAACTCTAGTGAACCGAAGCGAGTTGTATCGCTTGAGCCCGCCATGCCAAAGACGACGAAAAGGTGGGCCATCCAATGACCAAAAGCGTGAACGTACGACGTCTTCCCCATGGACAGCGCCAACTATCGGTGCGAAAAATGACCAACACGTAAATATTTGTAGTTTTGCCATAGATTTGTGATCGGATGTGGCCTAGCACTCAATGACATAGGGTTTATACTGGTTCAGGCAATGTGCCCTATGTCCAGTTTGAGTCAGTCGGTGACTTTATTCCTGAGCCTAGGTGCTCGAAGTTTGCTGTGGGGTTACAAACAAGAGGGAGTAAGATGGGGGTATTAGAGGTTCGGTTGGACTCCAGACCGAAGGCCCAAGAGTGATGGGAGCTCCAACATGGGCTAAGTGTTCGAACGTATGCTTTGTTTGGCTTTAGAGTTCTAGAGCCAAGCAGAGAGAATCGGAGTGATCCATCTATTGTTCGTTAGAATCATCTTTCTTTTGGAGAGAGTGCATCCCCTTTTATAGATGAAGGGGACGGCTTTACAAGAGAGAGTGTGAGATAAAGAGAATGGGTGTGTTACCTAGTCTTGTTGCCCATGCCATCGGGTACAAGCTGGTTTGTCGGCGTCCACAATATTATTGACGCCCAGATGCATGTGGTAGGCTCCATCATATTCTTCTAGTATGGCCAATGTCGGCGCATACCATATTGTAGAACAAATGTCAGCGCCCATAACACTGTTTATGCTCTGACATGTATGGAAGGTTGCAGAGCACCCTTCTAACATGACCTGACAATACTGTCCTATAGGTGTGTAGGGTACGGTCCTTGGTATTATGGTTGACTTGAGAGCCATGCCTTACTTGCTCCGCCTGATTCTTTGGGTCCTTACCGAGTGGGCGTCCCTGTTCGGTTGTCTCCCAGTCGGCTCCAACCAAGCTAGTCAGAGAAGAGCTATAAGCAGAGATTCGGTGTACTCCCGGTCGAGAGGTGGGTTGGAGTTAGAAGTGAGCGTCGCCCTATCCTCGGCTAGGCCTTCCGATCAGAGAGGCGGGTTGGAGTTGGAAGCAAGTGTCGTCCCTCCATGGCTAGGCCTTCCGGTCAAAGAGGCAGGTCAGAGTCAGAAGCGAGCGTCGTCCCTCCTTGGCCAGGCCTTCCGGTCAGAGATTGGATCGCTCTTCTGGCCTATCGTTAGGTATCTAGGCTAGCCTAGGAATTGCGTGTCATTAGCAACGTCATCTGCTGGGGCGAGCTTTTGCTAGGAAGCAAGTCCATTAGGGACCCCAGGTTTATGAACCCAACAGCAGGCATCCTTAATAATCCTTCTTATATGCTTTTGCGGATTGTGATCATGAGCTGGCACTGTATTTGAACTAAGTTGGCAAATGCTTGTTTTGAACTTTAATTTGCTTCCACTACTATCTATCGAACTTGGTTTGTAATAACTCTATTTTGTACTCTGATGAATGAACTATATCTGTGAACTTTATGTAACATGTGACATGTATGTTGAATCATGTATGATCTTGGTTGTATGTGGATCGTTTATCGAGACCCGTCGTGGTACTCGATGGACTACCGGGTTTATATGGGCTTAAACATGACAGTGCAACCGCTTGCGGGCTGCCATTGTACTTGTGCTCTTATAAATTGGTCAGTTCTGCGACAGTTATAGAGAAAATTTCTAAGGGTAAGATTGTCTTTCACATGCTATCTAACAACAATCTCCCTACATTGGATGGCAATGGCAGTGAAGGGATTTGATCTCAACATGAGGAGGAAGTACGTTGACGCCAAGAATACGAGCAAGAATTCGGTAACCTAGATGTAGCCCTCCAACCACTTAACATCGGCAATGCTCCCGATCCCAACGGTGACAATCCCGAAGGGCCCCGAGCATTCACGAGAGCACTCCAAACACTCCAAGTGGCCCCGTAGTTTCAAAATCACTGGGGTCAAGCCCTACGAGGGGCAGATGAACCCCACACAGTGGCTGCAAGCTTATGCCACCGCTGTGCGTGCTGCCATGGGAGATACTAGTGTTAGGGCGAACTATCTTCCCATCATGCTCACGCCGACTGCAATGAACTGGCTCATGAGCCTCGCCCCAGATTCCATCAAATCCTAGGAATAGTTGAAGAAGGTCTTCATCGACAATTACATGGCTACGTGTACTCAGCCGAGCACCGTGCATGATCTGAATCACATTTATCAGAAACTATTCGAGCTCCTCCATAGTTACATCAGACGATTTTCTAAGATGAGGAATTCTATTCCCAACATCATAGAAGCAGAAGTCATCACCACCTTCATCAGAGGACTCCATCACCATGACCTCTGCTCCAAATTCAATCGTAAGCCACCAAAGGGGATTAGGGAGATGATCACAACTGCCTTAGTTCACACTCGCGCGCTCCCTCTCCACAGCTCTCTCTCACTCTCGCCACGGAGAACCGAGCGCCGCCGAGCACCCACACCACTCCATCGTCACCTAGCGCCCACTCCACCGTGCCATTGCTGCCTCCATCTAGCCAGTAGCTTCGCCATGTTCCCCTCTACCTCCTCAATGTGCTTGCAGTGCCAGACGAGCTACGGTGAGGGCGAAATCGCCGTTCTCGTCCTCACCGGAGAGCTCGGCTTCCATGGCCGCCTCCACGGCGAGTTCGCCGCTGCTAGGCTCACATGCGCATTACTTCTGCTTTTTCGCATTAGAGCTTGGGTAGGATACGTACTAGCTTGTAGCATGATGTTACGATGAGCCATTGCTTCGCTAGCGCGGAACACGACGCGCAGTGCCGCCCGCGTTGTCACCGCCGCGCCACCACGCACGTGGGAAGATCTCATCAGAGCATATCACCTAGCCTAGGTAGTCGCAATAGGGTTGTTTCATCACCATGAAGCTCGTGCGCTCCTCGCCTAGACTTGCCATGGCCGAAGACGGCCGGCGTACCTCCACGCAGCGTCGCTGTGCCGCCATGGCCGGCGACGAGCATGCTCCGTTGCATCTGCGCTGCCACCACTAATGTCAGTCGATGCGGCTTAGTGAGTAGATCATGTATGTGTGGTTGGTTTCACCGGAGTGCTCACCGTCGGTGAGATAGAGCCGGCCGACTGTCGTGCTCTATTTTGGCTCATCGACGGGTGGACCCCACTGACCCGTGGGTCTCCTCTGTTAGCGACTGCGATTTAGGGTTTCTGTTATTTCTTTTACATATTTTTGTACTAAATTTAAAAAATCATAAGTTGAGTTGTAGATGTCCAATTTTGGTGAACCAAATTTTGTTGTGTTCCTCATGAAGTGTAGTATTTTATACAAATATGAGATGTACAGTTTCTAGTCTTTTTATTGGTGAATAAAATATAGCTAGATAAGTGCTTTTTGAATAAATGGTTGCATGTATAGTTTCGGTTGAGTGGATAATTTCATGTTGATAGTTGTCTTTTCTGTAAAACTTGTTAATAACAAAGTTGTAGATAACTTATTGATCTAGCTTGTGTTATATTTTCATAGTCATAGGCCTTAGGGTTTAAGAGTTTTGGCTGTTAGAAGTTTGCTGTCTGAAATGTTTGTTCTCTGGACAGATTTGGTTGACTAAATTGTTTGACCTAGATAACTATTGAATCACCTTAAGTGTATTAAAAGAAAGTTGTATACAATTTCATAAGCTTTCCAGAATGTCCACAACCATATTATTTTGATGTATATAACTTCAGTTATGATTAAAACCAGTAGCTGCTATTTTGTAGTTCAAAACATAATTTACTGAAGTATTCGCTTAAGTAATAGAGAAGAGATATGCACCTACTCAGTAGAATATGATGCACATGTTATTACCTTAATACCATGCTGGTGAAAATAATTATGAGGATGCATTCATCACATTTTATCATATTATATGTGTCATCATACATGCATTCATGATATCATATTCCATGCTCATGCATATAGGATCGACCGAGGAGATAACGTTGCTGGAATTCAACGAAGAAGAGGAAGGGGATCAGTAGGAGACTCCTCAAGCCATAGCTCTAGGAGAAGAGGAGCAGGCCCCCGAAGAGCTCCCTGAGTGCCTATATCACCGCCCCACCTCTTTCCTCAAAGGCAAGCCACGGAGCATTCTAAGTCTCCCACTGTTTTACAAAATACTACTTGAGTCCTTTATGATTGATGCATTAGGTTATAATAGTTGACTAGAAACACTTGATGCATGGAACTACCTTGTCCAGATATATATACCTTTAACCCTATGTAGGTCTAGGATCAAATATATGCTTAGCTATGCTTAGACCGGTAGAAGTCGGGTAATTTCCTATCACCTACGAGATATAGGTGGATATCGAAGCACGGTTGGCTATATTTGCTATCATGGAAAAGAACCGTGGGGTAATGTAAATGGAGGCCAGGTGGAGTCTATGTGTAGGTTGACTCATGTGATCCCATCTGTGCTGATTAAGGATCGTACCATTGTTGGCACTTCTGACAAGATTGAACGCATGCCTATCACTTAGCTATCTAGATAACTCATTCCGACCGCAAAGCCAAGTAGCTCAACTCAGGCCAGGCCCTGCTCTGTTAGAGTGCGCACTTTGGATGGTAGTAAGGATGTGCGGGGAGCCAGCCATGAGCCCAAGGACAGGGTAGTCCTGATCGTCCTAGCAGCTGGTTGTCCCTGATTGTGCGGCGCTAGGCGAACCCACAAAATGTGTACTTGCTTTGTACCACAGGTGACCGTTGATCTGGTCTGCCTGGGTTTGTGATAGGAAGAAATTCCCAGCTGGTTGAAATCGATTTGAATCGCCGTCTCTCCCGGATAGTAAGAAACTTGGCTAGCCCCAACATTGTAGTAATTGTATTATGGAATGTGATGGTTTGGATAAACATGGAATTACTACACCTGCTATGGTTACTATTGTATGCTCTTAAATGATATACTACATGTTTGGCACAGGATAGTTGCTAATCTAGAGGTGAATAGCTATAATTAACTTGATGACCAAAGTACAACTATATAACTGAGTTAATCGCTTTTATGCAAAATATTGCCAAGCTACCTCCACTTATAAAAGCCTTGCATAATCCTTGGAGTCAATTTATTTCTGGTTTATGACGGGTAAGTCTAGCTGAGTACCTTCTCGTACTTAGGGTTTTATTCCCATTGTTGCAGATGGTACAGTCTATCACGGTTATTTGCAAGAACAACTTCTATCCCGTCGTGGATGAGGATGAGCCTTGGGAAGGCATCCTTAATAATCCTTCTTATATGCTTTTATGCATGTGTATATGGTGCGTATTTTATTATGGGTAATAAATTGTCATCGTGTAGCTTTGATATGGAAGTATATGTATGGGTATACATATATGGAAGTATTTAGTTACAACCTAGAGCCCAGATTTACATTCTACATACATAATTGTGGGGTTGGGCTGAAATGAAACTCTTGTGTAGGTACACTAACAATGAAACGTGTAGCCCGACTAGCTACGCTATATATGAGAGAACGTATGTATGCCACCGTGTATGTCGTTAGAAATAATTTTTTCTTAAATTTGTAAGGATGTATGGAACATGCATGCATCATGATAAATCATTATTCAATACTTGTATTGTTCCTCCCCGTATAGATCTCTTACTCGGTTATGTAACTCTTATCCATTATGACTTTGTCTCACAAGAATTGCACATGCTGTTGGTACAGATGGCAGCACTAGCTAGAAGTGAGAGTTTCCTGTTGATGTTTAGAACTCCTGCCCTGCTTTGGAGAGTCTTGCACTATGTAATAAACCGCCCCTCTATTACTAGAATGAAGTATACCTGGAGGGACAGCCATGGTATGAGGTACGACTAACCATATGAACTCGCACACAAGCACCCTTCTGGTAGGAATGGAAGGCGGAATCTGACTGAAGAACTCCTTGGGAGGCTGCCCAAGTAGTAGCCTTCGAGGTACTGAGTCAGATCTGTCAGCAGCACGGGGATGAGCTTACTAGTAGTGCTGCTGGTATTTTTCCTTGGGTGGATCCGTCCACAGCAATATGGGCACAACGCAATCGCAATGCGTTGATCCAAGATCAGGATAAGTGGGCAGGCAGTTCTAGTCCCGCAATGAGCATCATGTTTGTGGTAATGAAGATGTTCTACACTCATCAGGATACCAGGGACTTCTAGCAGGAGTCCTATACCACCTGCATGGATAAGCTCATGAGGGCCAAAGCTGCACAACGTAAGCTCAAGAAGTGTGTGCGCAAGCACAAGAAGGCAGCAAGTGAGGCTCGATGGGAAACTAATCAAGCCTATGTAGCTTTGGGAAATCTCCACACCCAAATGGAGCAAGTTGATCAACAGAGAGCTGCTGCCCAAGAGGCAAGAGCGGATGATCAAGCAATGCTAGCAGGACTATGGGAGCAGCTGGAGGCCGCCCATGCCGAGGCATTCATAGCTACGTGCTAGCAGATCCTAGCAAATAACCATGTAGCTTTAGCAGAAGTAGAACAAGACAGGACCCACGCCATGAGCATCCAGTAGGACTATGTTGAAGGGACCTGCACCAATAGCTTGCATAGACCCAGCTTGTTGGTGATTATGACTTGAATGTTAACGCGCTGTGAGCCCGATAAGTGATCAAATTGGTGATGTCATGTTGTGAGAATGAATTATTATGTCTCTGTTTTATTGTATGAATTTAAGATTCTCTCCAGTAATTTCAGTTTGGCATGATTATATAATTCATATGCAATCTCTTGACATCATCCAATAATCACTTATTGTTGGAACTTTGTAGATGACTCGTACTCATGCTAGAGCAGGCAGCAGCCAAGAGGGCAATGATGGTGACTTACCACCACCACCACCACCGTCTGCTAATGAGTTCTTTGCATAATTCCTAGGAAGTCAGAGAACTATGGAGGAAACCCTACGCCTCATTGCACAGAACACGACTCATGCCCGCCAGCAACAACAAGGGCCTAAGCCAAACTAGTACAACACTTTCAAGGATTTCCTAGACACCAAGCCTCCTATCTTCAAGGTGGCCGAAGAACCACTCCAAATAGATGAATGGCTCAACACTATTGAGCAAAAGTTCCATCTACTGAGGGTCACGGAACATCAGAAGGCAGAATATGCTTCCCATCAGCTATAGGGACCGGCCGGGATATGGTGGACCCATTTCCTATCCTCTCTACCTACCAATGCATTGGTCACATGGGAGCAATTCAAGTTAGCATTTAGGGGACATTGCAGTCCCCTAGGGCTGATGCGCATGAAGGCAGCTGAGTTTATGCGACTCACACAAGGGACCAAGACCCTTACTGAGTATATGTATGCTTTCAAAGATCTATCCCATTATGCCCTAGGTTTAGTAGATACAGAAGAAAAGAAGATAGAAAGCTTCAAGAGAGGCCTTGGCACTAAGCTGATGAAAACTATGGCCAACTCAAGGTGCACCACATACAATGAGTTCATTAGTGATGCCTTGACTCAGGAGAACCACAATAATCTACATGCAGCAGCAAAGGGCCACAAGAGGGCAGTTGAGGCAGGCGCCTTAGGGTCTTCTCAGTCTAGAGCTCTAGTGGCAGCTAGGCCACAGTTTCAACCACCAGCGCCCAAGTTCAGACCTCCTCCACCAAAAGCTTAGACCAACCAACCTCAGAAGGTGTTTCATAAGGCGTTCACCATTGCCTTACCCAAGGGGAATGGAGGGCAAGGAAGCTCCATAGGACCCACGAGCAATCAACCCTGCTTCAACTATAATCAGTTAGGCCATTGGTCCAAAGAGTGCCCCCATCCTAAGAAGAACAACAATCAGAACCAGAACAATCAGAGATAGGCAAATCCAAAAGCACAACCTAGATACATGAACTACACTGCTGTTGAAGAGGTTCCTGCAGGAGAGGTTGTCACCGCTGGTATGTTTCTTGTTAATAAACATCCCGCCATTGTTTTATTTGATTCGAGAGCTTCTCATTCATTTATGAGCCAAGCATTCGCATCTAGACATGATTAGAAAGTAATTGAGGTAAGCAAGGGTGGTTATAGTATAAGTTTAGCTAGGGCTACTATCTCTACAAATAAGATAGCCAGAAATGTGCTCATCTCTATACAAGAGAGGGAGTACACGATGGATCTGATAGTATTGCCCGGATTATCTTTAGATGTGATCTTAGGCATGAATTGGATCAGCGATCATGGTGTCCTCATTGACACTAGCACTCGGACAATTATGTTGAGAGAACCAAAGGGAGGTAATGCTTTCCTAGTACCACTTTCCTAGAATTTTGAACTCCAAAACTTATCTTGCGCTATCCAAGCCACAACCCTTTTTGATATCCCATGGTTTGTGAGTTTCCTGACGTATTCCCAGATGAGTTACCAGGTTTACCACCTGATAGGGATGTGGAATTTAAGATTGAGTTAGTACCCGGTACGGCACCTATCTCAAGGAGACCCTATAGGATGACACCAAATGAGTTAGCTGAACTTATAATTTAGTTACAAGAACTATTGGACAAAGGTCTCATTCAACCTAGTTCATCTCTATGGGGATGTCTAGCTTTGTTTGTAAAGAAGAAGGACAGGTCTTTGAAGATGTGTGTGGATTATAGGCCACTTAATGCTGTGACCATTAAAAACAAGTACCCTTTGCCTCATATCGATATCTTGTTCGATCAGTTGGCAAAAGCAAAAGTATTCTCCAAGATTGACTTGAGGTCAGGCTATCATCAGATATAGATCAGGTCAAAGGATATACCTAAAACAACTTTCTCCACTAGGTACGGCTTGTATGAGTATTTGGTCATGTCTTTCGGACTAACGAATGCTCCTACCTACTTCAAGTACTTGGTGAATTTAGTATTCATGCCCGAGCTCGACAAGTTCGTGGTTGTGTTTATCGATGATATCTTGATTTATTTAGAGAATGAGGTAGATCATGCAGTGCATCTGAGAATTGTTCTATCCAGATTAGGGGAACATAAGTTATATGTAAAGTTTAGCAAGTGTGAATTTTGGTTGAGCAAAGTACATTTCTTGGGTCACATCTTATCAAGAGATGGAATATCTGTAGACCCATCTAAAGTACAAGAGGTGATGAATTGGAAGGCCCCGACTTTGGTTCATGAAGTTCGGAGTTTTCTAGGGTTAGCAGGTTACTATCGTTGTTTCATTCCGAATTTCTACAAGATAGCTAAGCCCATGACTAGACTATTTCAGAAAGATGAAAAGTTCAGTTGGACACCAGAATGTGAAGTAACTTTTCACACCCTAAGGACCCTGTTAACTACAGCTCCTGTTTTTGCACAACCCAACATTGAGAAGCCTTTCATTGTGTTCTGTGATGCATCGGGTATAGGTTTGGGGTGTGTGCTCATGCAAGAAGGAAGAATTATTGCCAATGCTTTTTGGTAGTTGAGAAATCCTGAAGTCAATTACCCTATGCATGATTTAGAACTTGTAGCAGTTGTTCATGCGTTAAAGATATGGAGACATTATTTGTTGGGCAACATATGTCACATATATACTGACCACAAAAGTCTCAAATATATCTTCACTCAACCTGAGCTGAACATGAGACAATGAACATGGTTAGAGCTAATCAAGGACTACAATTTGGAAGTGCACGACCATCCTAGAAAAGCCAATGTTGTAGCAGATGCACTAAGTCGGAAATCTCATTGCAACACTTTAGAAGCATTGTTGGAAGATGGATTTAATTTGTTACATCCTGCTGTGCTACACAATATCACTATCAGTTGTTCACTTGAGAGCAAAATCATAGAACTGCAGAAGACAAATGTAGGTATATTTCACATCAAGAGAAAGATGCAAGAGCAAGAAACCAAGCATTTCAGATTAGATGAAAGAGGTGTGCTATGGTTTGAGTACCGACTTGTGGTACCAAAGGACTATGAGCTTAGAAGTCAAATTTTAGATGAAGCTCATTCGTCCAAGTTGTCTAACCACCTGTGTAGCAGCAAAATGTATCAAGATTTAAAAGCCCTTTTTTGGTGGACCAAGATGAAGAAAGAGATCGCCGCCTATATCTCTAGGTGTGATAATTGCAGTAGAGTGAAGGCCGTTCATTTGAAATCTATGGGATTCCTTCAGCCATTGCCTATTCTAGGGTGGAAATGGGAAGAAATAAGTATGGACTTTATTACAGGCCTTCCGATGACATAGCAAGGTCACGATTCCATATGGGTCATTGTAGATCGCCTCACGAAGTCAGCACATTTTATACCGGTGAACACAAGGTATCACGTGGGGAAGTATGCTGAACTGTATGTTTCTCAGATCATAAGACTATATGGAATACCCAGGACTATAATCTCAGATCAAGGACCACAGTTTGTAGCTCAATTCTAGGAACACTTGCACCAAGCCTTGGGGACTAAGCTAATCAGAAGTTCAGCGTACCATCCATAAACTTCTGGACAGACTGAGCGAGTGAACCAGATGTTAGAAGATTTATTGAGAACTTGTGTTATATCTTCCAAGGGTTCATGGGAGAAATGGCTACCTTTAGCCAAGTTCTCCTACAACAGCAGTTATCAAGCAAGCATCAGGATGGCTCCTTTTGAAGCCTTGTATGGTAGGAAATGTAGAACTTTGAATTAGATTGAGCCCGATGAAAGAAGATACTTTGGTATTGATTTTGTCACTAAAGCTGAAGAGCAAGTGCGCATTATCCAGCAGCATATGAAAGCCACTCAGTCAAGACAAAAGAGTTATGCTGATAAAAGAAGAAGACCACTGACTTTTGAAGTGGGAGACTATGTATACCTAAAAGTGTCACCCATGAAAGGAGTATAGAGATTTGGAGTGAAAAGAAAGCTTGTGCCTAGGTATGTAGGGCCATACAAGATTACTGAACGGAAAGGGAATGTTGCTTACAAGTTACAACTTCACCCAGAGATGAGTGCAATATTCAATGTCTTTCATGTTTCTCAGTTGAAGAGATGTCTTCGTATACCGAAGGAAGCCATTGCACCCACCAACATTGAGCTCCAATCAGATTTGACCTATGAAGAGAAACTAATCCGAGTGTTAGAAGAGATAGAAAGAGTAACACGGAGTAAGGTCATTAAGTTATACAAGGTGGTGTGGAATAATCACAGTGAACAAGATGCCACGTGGGAACGGGAGGATTACTTATGTGAGGTTTATCCTGCCTTTTTTCAAAGAATGGTAGGTCTTGCAAATCTTGGGATGAGATTTCTATAAGGGGGAGGGGCTGTAACACCCTAGGTGTTAGGCTTGCATAATTCAACTTGCATTGCATGAGCATAAGCATCAAGCATTCATATATAAGCTTTTACATACGAAACATACAATTGAAACATGTGAAACATGCCTTGTTATTTTATGTTTCCATATGTGTATGCTTATGATCATGTGTGAATAAGTGTAAGTGGTTGATGTTGGTCACTAAAGCACCTTAGCTACACTTAGGATGACTAATGGAACCATGTTCAGGTAGATCATTTTATCTAATTAAGCTCCTAAGTGATGATATGCTTGTTGACCTGGGAAGTATTATATGTAACCAATGTATGAAATGCTTGTGTGAACTTAGGAATACCTTAAACATGTTTAGAATGTCACTAGGAACAACTTTGGTATTCATGACTTAGCCTAGTTTGGTCTCTAAGTCATAGTTATAGTGCAAGTCCTCATTTGAAAGTGGTATGTTTGACCTAGGTTGAACTATGTCATAGAGCCTTTGCATGGATGTGTACACTAAATCAAAGTTGTAGTATTTGAGTAGAGCAACAACTTTTATTTTTGGGTCATGAGCTAATTCAGTGCCTAGCTTGGTCATTTTGAGCTCACAAGAATCAACATTTCACTGATTTTGGGACTTGGAAAATTTGCTGTCATTTTGAGTTTACAGTTTGACGTGCTTGACTTTGTGTTGATGTATCTTCCTAACCGTTGAGAATTAGACTTTGATTTCTAAAGCAATTTTGTAGCTGGTATGTAGATCTCCAACTCTTATTAAGGATTTGCTCGCTAACTCGACACCGTTTAGGATTTAGAAGGGATTGAAATCGCGTCGTTAGGTCTGAAGTCGGACTCTGATGGACGCCACGTCACGCACTGAGGTGGCCGACCGGGCGCAGTTTCTAGCCGCTACATGGCCACCGCTGGCTGACATCGGGCCCTCACCATAGCGTGCTTGCAGTGACAGATGAGCTACGGTGAGGGCGAAATCGTTAATAACAAAGTTGTAGATAACTTATTGCTCTATAATTCAAATAAATAGTTGCATGTATAGTTTCGGTTGGGTGGATAATTTCATGTTGATAGTGGTCTTTTCTATAAAACTTGTTAATAACAAAGTTGTAGATAACTTACTGATCTACCTTGTGTTATATTTTCATAGTCATAGGCCTTAGGGTTTAAGAGTGTTGGCTGTTAGAAGTTTGCTGTCCAAAATGTTTGTTCTCTAGATAGATTTGGTTGACTGAATTGTTTGACCTAGATAACTATTGAATCACCTTAAGGGTATTGAAATAAAGTTGTATACAATTTCATAAGCTTTCCAGAATGTCCATAAACATATTATTTTGATGTATATAACTCTAGTTATGATTAAAACTAGTAGCTGCTATTTTGTAGTTCAAAAAATAATTTACCGAAGTATTCGCTTAAGTAATAGAGAAGAGATATGCACCTACTAAGTAGAATATGATGCACATGTTATTACCTTAATACCATGCTGGTGAAAATAATTATGAGGATGCATTCATCACATTTTATCATATTATACGTGTCATCATACATGCATTCATGATATCTTATTCCATGCTCATGCATATAGGATCGACCGAGGAGATAACGTTGCTGGAATTCATCAAAGAAGAGGAAGGAGATCAGCAGGAGACTCCTCAAGCCGCAGCTCTAGGAGAAGAGGAGCAGACTCCTGAAGAGCTCCCTGAGTGCCTAGATCACCGCCCCACCTCTTTCCTCAAAGGCAAGCCACGGAGCATTCTAAGTCTCCCACTGTTTTACAAAATACTACTTGAGTCCTTTATGATTGATGCATTAGGTTATAAGGGTTGACTAAAAACACTTGATACATGGAACTGCCTTATCCAGATATATATACCTTTAACCCTATGTAGGTCTAGTATCAAATATATGCATAGCTATGCTTAGACCGATAGAAGTCGGGTGATTTCCTGTCACCTGTGGGATATAGGTGGATACCGAAGCACGGTTGGCTATATTTGCTATCGTGGAAAAGAACCATGGGGTAATGTAAATGGAGGTCGGGTGGAGTCTATGTGTAGGTTAACTCATGTGATCCCATCTGTGTCGATTAAGGACCGTACCGTTGTTGGCACTTCTGACAAGATTGAACGCATACCTATCACTTAGCTGGCTGGATAACTCGTTCTAACCATGAAGCCGATTACCTCAACTCAATCTGGGCCTCGCTCTATTAGAGTGTGCACACTGGATGGTAGTAAGGATGTGTGGGGAGCCAGCCATGAGCCCAAGGGCAGGGTAGTCCTGATCGTCCTGGCAGCTAGTTGTCTCTAATTGTGCGGCGCTGGGTGAACCCATGAAATGTGTACTTGAGTTGTACCAAAGGTGACCAAAGGGCCAAGAGTGTTGGGAGCTCTGACGTGCGCTAAGTGTTTGAACATATGCTTTGTTTGGCTTTAGAGTTCTAGAGCCAAGCAGAGAGAATCAGAGTGATACGTCTGTTGTTCGTTGGAATCATCTTTCTTTTAGAGAGAGTGCATCCCCTTTTATAGATTAAGGGGATGGCTTTACATGAGAGAGTGTGAGAAAAAAAGAATGTGTGTGCTACCTAGTCTTGTTGCCCACGCATGTGGTAGGCTCCATCGTATTCCTCTGGTATGGCCAATGTCAGCGCCTACCATACTGTAGAACAAATGTCGGTGCCCATAACACTGTTCGTGCTCTAACATGTCTGGAAGGTTGTAGAGCACCCTTCTAACATGACCTGACAATACTATCCTGCAGGTGTGCAGAATAGGGTCCTCGGTATTGTGGTTGACTTAAGAGCCCTACCTTACTAGCTCCACCTAATTCTTTAGGTCCTTACCGAGCGGGTGTCCCTGTTCGGTTGTCTCCTAGTCGGCTCCAACCGTGCCAGTTGGAGAAGAGCTATAAGCAGAGATTCGGTATACTCCCAGTCAGAGAGGCAGGTTGGAGTTAGAAGCGAGCGTCGCCCTATCCTTGGCCAGGCCTTCCAGTTAGAGAGGCGGGTCGTAGTCGGAAGCGAGCTCGTCCCTCCTTGGCTAGGCCTTTCGGTCGGAGACTGGATCGCTCTTTTGGCATGTCGTTAGGTATCTGGGCTGGCCCAGGAGTTGTGCATCGTTCACAACATCGTCTGCTAGGCCGACCTTTTGCTGGGAAGCAAGTTCATGGCAACATCGAGCTGGTCATGCTTGGTTTGGGGCTTCAAACAGCCAAGCTTGTGGATCAGGGACTCGTAGGTTGTCCCAGAAAGGAACGCGCTGATGATGTTCATGTCGACAACATCAGGAAGGGAGTTGCACCACTTTGAGAACCTATGGATGTAGTCCCGTAGGGACTCATTGGGCTTCTGCTGGCAGCTCTTGAGGTCCTAGAAGTTCCCCGAACGGACATACGTCCCCTGGAAATTCTTGATGAAGATCCTCTTGAGGTCCGCCCTGTCGCGGATGCTGTCAAGCGGCAGGAATTCGAGCCACGCTTGAACATGTTCCCTCACGCAGATGGGGAGGTATTGAATGATGAAGTGGTCATCATCCACTCCTCCGGCTCGGCAGGCGAGTTGGACGTCTTCAAGCCATATATTGAGATTCGTCTCCCCGTTATATTTGGTGATGTTGGTAGGCAGTCGAAAGCGCTGCAGGAATGATGCCCTCTGGATGCGGCAACAAAAGGCCCATGGTCCCAGGCCATCTAGGCTAGGACTTTGGTCGTTGGGTTGGTGACCATGCTTAGGGCATGTTTCACTGTTCCCCTTGATGGTCCAGCCAGGGCCCGTGTCGCCTGCTCTTACTGCCCCTCGATGGACATCATCATCATGCCAGGCTTGATGCCGGTTGTTGATGACGCTACGAGCATCTTGGTTTGGCCCAAGCCGCTCGCGCATAGGGGGTCAGTGTGGAGTGGGCGCAGGGTCAGGCCATGGTGCAGTTGTGGCCTCCTATTCTGCACCCGACGACTGTAGTGGTGAGCGAATGGAGCGATTTGTCTGGTGTGTCCCCGCTCCCCTGGTGGGGAGAGAGGCCACGAGTCGGTGTCACGACACGGAGCTCTCCGCCTATTGAATAGTGGCGGATTCCACCAGCGCCTGGAGGTTCCGGTGGATTATCTGCTCCTGGGGGTCGATGGGCTCTGGAAGGCCGTGCAGAAGCATCGCCACAGTGGTGATGTTCTGGCTAGCCCGAGCGAATTGTGGGGGATCATTCCCCCCATCCATGATGTTGCACTAGACCTGGCGGGCACGACCCTAGGCACCGCTCACTGGATTACGTGTGTGTGGCGTAGCGTGCTATGCAGAGCACGCCGGTGCAGGTGGTGGCTGGTTCTATCGCCTTTGTTGTAGCTCCTCACCGTGCTCCTACGCACACGTGATGGCCTTCGCGTGAGGGTCCGGAGGGGTGTGGGTCTATAGAGACTCTACTACCACCGATGGTTGTCTAGGGATGTCCGCCATAGCATACTCCTAGGACAGAGGGTTGCTAGGTGCCATGATGACGTTGATGCTAGAGCCATCGCTCTCAACATCGTCATCCATGAGGTCATGAAAAGAGGTGGGAGCGTAGCCCGCCATCCCCCCGAATTCGGATGTGAGAGGGGGGGGCACCAGCATCTTTCGGAGCCCCTATGCGCCCGTATCCATGGGGGACATGAGGCCATAGGGGAACCAGTCGCCTAGCGGTCGTGGCAGGGACAACGGGGTCCCTCCAGAGAGTCGGCAGAAAATATAAAAAAGCGAGTAAAGAATAGTATGTACGTTACTCACAATGGGGTTTGAGCCCAGCGTAGGCTCAGAGCAAAGCATAGGTGTCTCATCATTGAGGTCACCTAGTGACCCGGTGCTGACGGAGGGCGCTCCTCCTCTGATGGGCGCCAGGACAAGTGCCTCCTCATGGAGGTGAAGCACGCCAAGTCAGTCGGTGATGAAGTCCAGGCTTCCAAAGAGGAAGGCCTAGGATGGCTCGAAGATAGGAGGAACCCACATCCCAACAGGTGGGAGTACGAGAAACTCTAGTGAACCATAGCGAGTTGTATCTCTTGAGCCCACTATGTCGAAGACGATGGAAAGGTGGGCCATCCAATGACCAAAAGCGTGAATGTACGGCGTCTTCCCCACGGACGACGCCAACTGTCGGTGCGAAAAGTGACCAACACGTAAATATTTGTAGTTTTGCCATACGTTGTGATCGGATGTGGCCTAGCACTCAATGACACAGGGTTTATACTGGTTTAGGCAATATGCCCTATGTCTAGTTTGAGTCAGTCGATGACTTTATTCCTGAGCCCAGGTGCTTGAAGTTTGTTGTGGGGTTACAAACGAGAGGGAGTAAGATGGGGGTATTAGAGGTCCGGTCGGACTTCGGACCGAAGGGCCAAGAGTGATGGGAGCTCCGACATGGGCTAAGTGTTCGAACGTATGCTTTGTTTGGCTTTAGAGTTCTAGAGCCAAGCAGAGAGAATCGGAGTGATCCGTCTATTGTTCGTTAGAATCGTCTTTCTTTTCGAGAGAGCGCATCCCCTTTTATAGATGAAGGGGGCGGCTTTATAAGAGAGAGTGTGAGATAAAGAGAATGTGTGTGTTACCTAGTCTTGTTGCCCATGCCGTCGGGTACAAGGTGGTTTGTCGGCGCCCATAATACTATTGACGCCCAGATGCATGTGGTAGGCTCCATCGTATTCTTCTGGTATGGCCAATGCTGGCGCCTACCATACTATAGAACAAATGTCGGCACCCATAACACTGTTCATGCTCTGACATGTCTAGAAGGTTGCAGAGCACCCTTCTAACATGACCTAACAATACTGTCATGTAGGTGTGCAGGGTATGGTCCTTGGTATTATGGTTGACTTGAGAGCCCTGCCTTACTTGCTTCGCCTAATTCTTTGGGTCCTTACCGAGCGAGCGTCCCCGTTCGGTTGTCTCCTAGTCAGCACCAACCAAGCTGGTCGGAGAAGAGATATAAGTAGAGATTCAGTGTACTCCCAATCGGAGAGGTGGGTTGGAGTCAGAAGCGAGCGTCGCCCTATCCTCGGCCAGGCCTTCCGATCGGAGAGGCGGGTCAGAGTTGGAAGCGAGCGTCGTCTCTCCATGGCTAGGCCTTCTGGTCAAAGAGGCAGGTCAAAGTCAGAAGCGAGCATTGTCCCTCCTTGGCCAGGCCTTTCGGTCGGAGACTGGATTGCTCTTCTGGCATATCGTTAGGTATCTGGGCCGGCCTAGGAGTTGCGCGTCATTAGCAACGTCATCTGCTGGTGTGAGCTTTTGCTAGGAAGCAAGTCCATTAGGGACCCTAGGTTTATGAACCTAATAGCAGGCATCCTTAATAATCCTTCTTATATGCTTTTGCGGATTGTGATCATGAGCTAGCACTGTATTTGAACTAAGTTGGCAAATGCTTGTTTCAAACTTTAATTTGCTTCCACTACTATCTATCGAACTTGGTTTGTAATAACTCTATTTTGTACTCTGATGAATGAACTATATCTGTGAACTTTATGTAACATGTGACATGTATGTTGAATCATATATGATCTTGGTTGTATGTGGATTGTTTATCAAGACCCATCGTGGTACTTGATGGACTACCGGGTTTATATTGGCTCAAGCATGATAGTGCAACCGCTTGCGGGCTACCATTGTACTTGTGCTCTTATAAATTGGTCAGTTCTGCGACAGTTATAGAGAAAATTTCTAAGGGTAAGATTGTCTTTCACATGCTATCTAACAACAATCTCCCTGCATTGGATGGCAATGGCAGTGAAGGGATTTGATCTCAACATGAGGAGGAAGTACGTTGACGCCAAGAATATGAGCAAGAATTCGGTAACCCGGATGTAGCCCTCCAACCACTTAACATCAGCAATGCTCCCGATCCCAACGGTTATGATCCCGAAGGGCCCCGAGCATTCACGAGAGCACTCCGAACACTCCAAGTGGCCCCATGGTTTCAAAATCACTAGGGTCGAGCCCTACGAGGGGCGGATGAACCCCACATAGTGGCTACAAGCTTATGCCACCGCTATGTGTGCCGCCATGGGAGATACTAGTGTCAGGGCGAACTATCTTTCCATCATGCTCACGCCGACCGCAATGAACTAGCTCATGAGCCTCGCCCCAGATTCCATCAAATCCTAGGAATAGTTGAAGAAGGTCTTCATCGACAATTACATGGCTACGTGTACTCAGTCGGGCACCATGCACGATCTGAATCACATTTATCAGAAACCGTTCGAGCTCCTCCATAGTTACATCAGATGATTTTCTGAGATGAGGAAATCTATTCCCAACATCACAGAAGCAGAAGTCATCACCACCTTCGTCGGAGGACTCCATCACCATGACCTTCGCTCCAAGTTCAATCGTAAGCCGCCAAAGGGGATTAGGGAGATGATCATGATCGCCGATCAATACACCAATGCTGAAGAGGCCAAAGTATGCTTCAACAAGCATGCAGGCACTCACCGCCCAACTTGCCGCAGCGATGATCACCCCAATGAACGATGCCACAGTGACCACCGCTATGATGATCACGGCCGCCATCAGGACAGTGGCCATGATCGGCTGGAAGGGTCTAAAGCTGGTCAGTATTGTCGCCACTGACTAGACAACATCGTCGCCACCATTGACAAACCTCGCACCAAACGTAACTACGACAAGCAATACAAGAAAATCCTCGAAGGCACATGCCCCCTCCACAAGAACAGCAAGCACAAGATGAAGGACTGCCTTGGCTTGGCTAAGGAGTTTCAGGCCAAAAAGAAGGATGACAACAACAACGACGGAGCCAAAGGTCACCGACCACTCGGGGACAACAATAACGCCTTCCAGGATCATGACAAAGTGGTCGTCACTATCTTCGGGGGCCTCGCCACCGTTGAGAACAGAAGAGATCAAAAACTCACCGCCCGCCAGGTGCTCACCGTCAACACAGAAGATACTATCGCTGAACCCAGCTATCATCGTCAAGCGTGAGGAGGTTGGACACACCTATAAGGTGCAACATCTGGTCTACTTTATCAGTGAGGTTTTTAATGAGTCCAAAACTCATTACCCTCATGTTTAGAAGCTGTTATACGCCATTCTAGTCATGTCATGCAAGCTCCGCCATTACTTTGAGTACTACAAGATCATCGTGGTCACCGAGTTCCCTCTAGGGGACATCCTCCGTAACAAAGAGGCCAATGGCCACATCATCTAGTGGGCAGTCGAGCTTGGCACTTATTTCATAGAATTCAAAAGTAGGCCGACCATTAAGTCGATGGCGCTGGCTGACTTCATCGCTGAGTGGACTGAGATCCAAGAGCCCATCCCCACTGCTTGCCCTAAGCACTGGATAATGTATTTTGATGGTGCCCTCAACATCAATGGTGTTGGTGCTGGCATTTTGTTTATTACTCCAACTAAGGACAAGCTCCGTTACATCCTCTGAATTCATTTTCTAGCTTCCAACAACACCGCGGAGTATGAAGCATATCTCCATGGACTTCATATAGCCATCGAGCTCGGTGTCAAATGCCTCATGGTATGCGGAGACTCTGTGCTGGTCATCAACCAAGTCAACAAAGATTGGTCCTGTTCCAGTGAGAAGATGGACGCATACTACGTCGAGATCAGGAAACTCGAAGGAAAGTTCTACGGTATAGAGTACCACCACATGGTACAAGACCAAAATCAGCTCACCGACCACCTATCTAAGATAGGCTCTTCTCACGCCGTGATTCTACCTAGGGTCTTTGTTCAAGACCTCTTTACATCGTCTATTAAGGAAGAGAAGGAAGTTCGAGAAGTTCCCCCCGCCAAGCAGCTGGTACTTACAGTACCTTCGCCGGTCATAGATTGGAGGGAATAGTTCATCAAGTACCTCACCAATGCCGACGTACCCACCGATAAGACCAAAATTGAACGTCTTATCTATCGCAGCAAGCATTACGTGCTAGTAGATGAGAAGTTGATGAGGAAAAGCACCAATGAAGGGATACTACAGAAATGCATCACCCAAGAAGAGGGAGTGAAATTACTTCTTGAAATTCACTCTTGCTTCTATGGCAATCATGTGGCCTCTAGAAACCTGGTCGACAAAGCTTTCCGAGCTAATTTTTACTAGCCCACGGTCATCTCCGATGCAGAAGACCTTGTCCGACATTGTGAAGGATGTTAGTTTTTCGCCAAACAAATACACGTGCCAGCACAAGAATTGTAGACCATCCTAGCTTCTTGGCCTTTTGCATGCTAGGGACTCGACATGATCGGGCCTTTCAAGCCTACGCCAGGCGGTTTTCGGTACATATACGTCGCCATTGACAAATTCTCCAAGTGGCTCGAATACAAGCCGCTTGTTTCGGCTACTGCAAAGAAGGTAGTCCAGCTCTTTAAAGATATCATTCATAGATTCAGTCTCCCGAGCAACATTATCAATGACCTCGGAACTATATTCATTGATCACCATTTTTGGGACTTCTGTGAAGACCGATGCATCTCCATCAAATATGTCTCTGTTGCCCATCCTAGAGCCAATGGCCAGGTCAAACGGGCGAACGGCATGATCCTCGATGCCCTCAAAAAGAGACTATACCAGAAAGAGGAAAAGCATCTAGGCAGATGGCTCAAAGAGCTCCTAGCTGTGGTCTGGGGACTGCGCACTCAAGCTAGTCGCAACACCGGTGTATCTCCAAATTTTTTGGTCTATGGCTCAGAGGCCATACTTCCTGCAGACATTGCCTTCCAAGCACCTAGGGTGGAGCATTATAATGAAGAGCAAGCCGTAGCTGTTTGGACAGAGGATGTTGATAAAGCCGAAGAAGAACGCCTGATCACTTGCATCCGCATAGCCAAATACCTAGAAGGCCTATGAAGATACTATAATCGCAATATCAAAGGTCGTTCATTTGCGGTCGGCGACCTCATTCTCCGTAGAAAGCAGAAAACCGAAGGGATGCACAAGCTCTCCTCCCCCTAGAAAGGGCCTTACGTGGTCAAAGAGGTTACCCGACTAGGGTCTTACCGGCTATGTGACATGGAGGGAATCGATACCCCCAATTCATGGCACATTGAGCACCTTATACGTTTATATCCTTAAAACACTCTAGATATGTACTCTCCACTCCATAATGAATAAAGTTTTCATTGCCATAAATTGTCTCTATTATTTCTCCACTCTAGTTTAATCTCTGTTTAGGATCACCAGCTCTAAACTACACCTTAATAAATTCTGACAATTATACGTGATCTCCATAAATGCTCCACCCTATTTCTCCATACTAAAATATCTTTAAGATATTCCACCAACCATCGAGCAGCAAACGTTCTGCTCTGTGTTCCTTGGAGAAAACCCTATCTCCGATCTCTCCCTACACGTGCTATGGGCTCTAGCGCTCTATGTTATAAGTGGTCGGCAGTGGTTCCTCGGTCACGTCTGTCTCTCCTACACGTGCACAGGCTCTAGCGCTCGACATTATGGAATATGGGCTAGCCAAGGCCAAGAGCCTAGTAATGAACTAACTGCTTGGACACTACTTATACCACGTATAAATGCATTAGGGTTAACAATATATTTCTTTTTCATCGCAAGCGCAAGCAAGCCGCCTGAACACGCATATGTTGTCTACTTACAACATTTATACAAATACACAAATGTTTGCTTAGGCCCTTATGCATCTAACTCACCTATCTAGTTGTTCCATATAGTTCCTCCCTACTCAGGCTATTGAGCTTGGCATCACCGTCTACCTCACTGAACAAATCGACATCACTGGCTAGCCTCTTCGTCGCGTCCTCCACCTCATCTTTTAGCTGCTCCTCTTTCATCGCACTCGTCCCTCTAGCAAATCTGGCCCCTATCACTCGAAGATTGATCGTAGGGTAGTGAGACCACACTACCACCAGGGCATGAGTCACGATGGAGATAGTGGCATCTCAGTTGAAGCCTTTGAAGTTCTCCCATGCCGCCTTGCACCTATCAATGATGGCATCTAGATGGGGTAGCCTATTGTTGGGCTAAGGAGCTACCTCCATATCGATACAGTCGAGCACCGGCCTAACTCCGACCACCATGGTGTCAAATTTTCCCCTCTGGATTTTTGCCTCTAGCTCTAGCGCATCAAACTATGTCTTGGTTTTTTGACGGTATTCTGCAGACACCAAAAGGGTTCGTGAAATGAAGAAATCATATCAGCAACACCCCCAACCATGAATGACTCACCTCCTAGATCCTCGGCCAGTTTCTCCGCTCGCCCAGATGCTTTTTCCTTCTCCTCTTGGAGTTGACTGGCGACTTGACATAGCCAGCCGAGCTCCACATCTTGCTCTACAAACATAGTAAATAGTGGCTACATTATGGTCGGTTGATAATGCAGAACAAGCTCATCGATTGGGGATACTTTTTCTGCTCGGAGATGCCTTTTAGCTGCTTGGACATGTCCCTCAGCTGCACGGAGACGGTTCTCAACTGACCGGATAGGGTCCCCTTTTGGTACTCTAGGTCCTTGGTGTTTGATTTAGCAAGATCTCTTTCGCACTGGGCCCTCTAGACGTTCTTCTCCATCAGTTTCATTGCCTCCCTCAGTTTCTTCTCCACGGTGAGGGGCTCCATCCTTTTGATCAACTGCTGCCATTGTACGGCAATCCACGCTATGCCCTGCAAAGTACCAAGATTATAAAAGACCATAGTCTCTAATGCCAAAGACGGACACCGCTGACACAACACTAACCTCAATTTGCATCATAGATGTGTAAAGGGTGGACCATAGCCTCTTCACCTCCCTGGTGATGTCGTCCTCTTCTACAACCACAATTTCCTCCCCTCGCTTGTGGAAGATGCGGACGGTCTAAGGTCGTGATCCTCCACGCTCAATCTCCTCGACTTCATCCTCTTCCTCCATAGCCGATGGCACTCCTTAGGGGCTTGGTGGCTACACAGAGCGATCGACCATGCCCTACAGCATCTTAGGGTGTGTTGCTTGCTCCTTTGGCACTGCCGACCTCTACGCCCTCGATTCTAGCATAGCTTCAGCAGCTCTCGCTTCCACCTTTGAAGACTCGGTGGCTCTTGCTGTTGCTCTAGGCATCTTCGTTGAATCGCCCATTGTTGTCGCCGACCGCTCTCCACCTCCAACTCCATCAGCAGCGGTGGTCGAATCCTCCGCAAACCAATGAGCGCCCGGGGACTCTAGGATGGAGTCTGCCCGCAATGTCTCCGCACTGGGACCAGCCCCTAGCTGCTCGCCAGTCTGGCCTGAAGGATTTAGATCCTCCACACGCCCCGTTCTACATCAGATTAGCCCATCGATCACCGCCACTATAAAGATCGAACAACAATCGATCTTGAAGCAAAGATACTATTGACATGGAATTTTTGTCCCATGCTGAGGGCACACGAGCAAGCCGAAAGGGTCCGTTCGATAGAGCTGGAGATCCGCCTAGCTTCAGCGCAGGGGTGGTCGATCCTGCACACTCCTCCCAAGACGTGCTAGTCAATTTGACCCTGCAATTGACAAGGAGAGAAAGTTTATCAGTAATTTAGGACGGAACGTGCCGGTGTTGCCAGACAGTCCCGAATGTGCGGCTCTAAGAGCCGATATGAAAGGAGATTGACTAAATAGTCGATTCCAGCATATTCATAAGAATGAATCAGTTAAAGCTCATGGGGTTGTGTAAGAAGAATCAGTTATCATTCAGGATGAATATCATTATTTAGATAAATATTGGTCAATGGCAATAAGATGTCAATAGTAATTAGTTCATGCTAAGCCAATGACTGCAACTAACCGAACCCCTTTTTATGAAAGAAATAGCTCATCATCATTCAACTATTTAATAAAGATAAATCTAATGAACATATTAGATCTCATCTATCGCTATGACCAGTGGGGCATGAGGTAGAATCATGCAGGCCATAGAAACAACAATAGACTCAACGACCCTAACTTATTACTAATACTAGTGGGGCATGAGGCAGAATCATGCAGGCCATAATACAATAATAAGATCATGGGGCTAACACATCTTTCAACCTATCTCTACTTCAACGATCTCATAATGTGAACTGTTCATGAAAGCATTCGATATCGGCTAAAACAGCTGATTTAGGCATAGCGTACAGTTAAAGTCAAGCCCTCTCAGGAACAGATCTACCAAATAACGATCCCCACTCCACGGTGCTAATAGTGGGGTGTGAGGTAGAATCACACAGGCCATGATAACGGGCCATGGAACAGTTTTCGCTAGCTAATAGATCTACTCAAGATCAGACATACCTTAACCGCACGCTATGCACGATTAAGATTGATATAAAATAGCCGATAAAACATAATTCATCGTTTAAAGTGCAGATTAGATCAATTTAGATTAACAAACAATGGGTTAAATAAGATATAAGGCCGATCCAGATCAATCACAATCGGGCGAAGTGATATTGCTGTAATTAAATAAACAATGGAAGCAATAAGCAATATTGGTAACTTAATGAATCTATCCGAAGGAACGCCACCCTTAGATAGAGCCGATAACTTAACATTAATCTAGTTCGAGTAGTGGAGGTCGACCGGATTGATGCAGCCGTACTTGAACTAGACAAGAATCGATAACTAACTTATACCAGAGTCATAGTGGAGGTCGACCGGATCTATGCAGCCGTACGAACAGAGGTATAAGCCATGACGGTACTTATAGACAAGCAGTGGAGGTCGACCGAATCGATGCAGCCATACTTGCTAAAGAACTCGTCGAGATCTACTCTACTCCTACTCCTAAGGGGTGGCCTGAGCCAAAAAAAGTAAATAACTTGTATTGGATTGATTGTGTCTTTTACAATAGTCGGGGTTTGATATTTATACCCGGGACCCTCGCATGACTCCTATCTAAGCACGACTCACCACAATCTTTGGCCCTAGAGAAGATATTCTTAATTTAAGATAACTTAGACTCTAATATTTCCCTTTTTGTAGAGTCCAACATGCTTTGTCTCGGCACCGATCGTAGCCTTTGTTGTTATCTGTTGGCGCTACCTGAAGAAAGTCGATTTCAGTGTTGCATTCGAATTAGCTGGTTCCGACCTGCACGCTATTGATTCCTTGATGGCATGATCTTGGGAGCTTTCGAGTCCCTGCGACTCTTCTTCCAAATTTTGGTGTAAACACATGCCCCCCAATTTTGGGATAAAAGTAATTTTATTCCAAAATTATCACGTTTGTATCCTCGATAGGTCCGCAGTCATGGGTAGAGAATGTTGATCTAGGGTCCACTATTTATCGTCGTCTAAGTCAGCTCATGAGCCCATGCTTCAAAACTTTTTACGAGAGCATCATTGCTTCATGGGCACTTGGATTCATCTTTCTAGGCCAGCTATAAAATGTCTATCCGACCCTGGCGAGAGCAACTCAACAATTCAGCCATGTTTCTCTTCTATCTCCCCCCTCGAGTGCTTCCGACTCCATCAGCCCCTCCATGGTCTATCCTTTTGCTATGAAGATCTTGAGCGGTTAGAAGAATTCTTGTGCATAGGGTGATTGTGTCGCTCATTCTAGCGCCTTATCAAGCAAGAGGACCAGCTATTGCGGTTAGAAGAATTCTTGTGATATCACCTGAGTCTTCTCTCCATGCTCGCAAAGCTGTTCTAGTGTTTGCAAGGGCTAAAATATGTGGACACCTTCCCCTTGTTTGTTCCTCCAAATGCCCACCAGGAAAGCCACAGGCTTCTTTCCCATAGTTCCTTACTTTACCGAGAAATTGGCTGGGCATCATTTAGGCGGGTGGCCTTTCCCCTTCTCTGGCACAATTTTATCAACGGACCGATGTGATTCGGTTCATGATGACCTTCGGCCTTGTGGGGACCCGGACTCCCTTCAATCCAAAGAAGCCTTGGTGGGTTGATCTCTGGTTAATGTAAATTCTTCGTATTCGTCCTATGATATTTTATAATTTAGGGAAAGCAATAAGTTTGAATCTGTTATCTCTTCGCTATCCGTCCCCTGAATTTCTGAAGTGTCGATCCGCTTCCGTTTTTTATTTCAATTTCACACCCTCGGCGAAATCTATCTTCTCGCCTTCTCGGGCTATATATATGGGCCATGGCTGTGGATCGAAAAACAACCCGCTTCGTCTCAAACCTTCTGCATCCTTAGTATAGTTCCTGCTTTTTAGGATTTCTAGTGAGTCTGATTTTTAGTAGGTAAGTGGACTTAGGGTAAATCCTGGGAATGCAAAATTATGCAAACGCAATAAAGTGTAGTCGTTTGTACTTAAATGTGAAGAACTAAGAACAACATATGAAGCACTTACCCTGCAGGAAGCCAACATGTGTCGGGGACTTGCCCTGGCATTCCCATGCATCCCTCTTGTCTCCTCAATCCATATCTAGAGGGCGTCACGTCAGTTGTTGATTTGTCTCAACTGTTTGCTCTTCTGTGTGGGAATTATAAATTGACAGATACTCACCAATACAATTATCTTTAAAGAGAAAATGTCATCACAGCTGGGTAAAAAGTTGCACAGTTAATAAGGCATTAGTTTCTATGTAGAAAGAGTTGGAGATCAGACACTCAACCTTATGGGCCAGGGTTCCTTCTAGTCAGTTCCTTCCAGTCAATTCCCGGGCCGAGGTGACAGCTGGAGCGAGGCATCAGCTGGGAAGGACCGGCGGACGGGTGACAGCTGGAGCGGGGTGTCGCTTGGGGCGGGTCAGTGGTGAGGCTCGGGCGGGGTCGGAGGCACGGCGTCGTGGTGCGGGTCCGGCGTCGTGTCGATGGAGTCAGAGGTGGGGCATCGCGTCGAGTCGGTGGAGTCAGAGTCAGAGGCGGGGCATCACATCGGGCGGTGTCAGAGGCGGCGGGGTCAGGTCGGGCCGTCGGGGCGACGCATTGTGAAGCCTGGTACAAGCCGATGTGTCGTGGTGGGCCAGTTCAGGCGATGCTCACCACTCATGGATTCAGGCAAGGCTCACCAAGCCGGGGATCTAAGGTTCTAGCTCGAGAAGATTTGGGATGAGGGAGCAGACCACTCATGGTCTCTGTTTTCATTGTTAGGAAGAGGGCAATATTGGTACATCACTTACGTAGGGATAGTCTTCTAACACCGTTCCGTTACCTCAGTGGCAATGGAGGGAACAAAATATCTGTATGAATGGCAATCAAGGGAACGAAGTCTATGTGTTGGACTGCAATGACAGTGAAGGGATTAGAAATTTAGAATGGATGGCAGTAAAGGGAACATGTAATTTTCAATGGCAGTGAAGGGAGTGTTATATGTTTCAGTGGCAATGAAGGAATTTGCTCTTGTTTAATGATTAATCATTCACTCGGGCACATGCATGGAGTATGATGAATGGTTGTAGCTAACAGATGTTGACAAACAATTGTCTAGGGATGACAAGGAAATGAAAGGTGGATAGGACTACTTGGCAAATCTATGATTATTTCAACTCCTAAAAACAAGCATATCTTGAATCACAAATAATTTGTTTTTTTAAATATTAAAACTAGGGCTTATATTACTCTAACTCGGCCTCGGCCTCGGCCTCAGCCTTCTGCACATCTTCCTTCTACCATTGCCAATCAACTGCCAAGTGGAACCTGCACCGATCAGCAAACACTGGTAGAGAACCGAGCTTTACTCCCGGTGGGGAACCCCCTCTAGTCCCGGTTCCCCACCCGGGAGCAAGCATCCGGGACTAAAGGGGGGGTCCTTTAGTCCCGGGTCAGGAACCGGGACTAAAGGAGGACCTTTAGTCCCGGTGGGTAACACCAACCGGGACTAAAGGTGCCTCCTGACATGCCACGATGGCCGGCACCTTTAGTCCCGGTTGGTAATACGAACCGAGACTAAAGGTTTTTTTCTTTTTTCTTTTCTTTTCATTTTTTTGTTTTCTTTTCAAAATAGGTTTTTGAAGTCGTATTGTACGCTGCTAATTATACATTTATACGCGCATATAGTATGTTTCGGTTCAAGCACAATGAACGTATTAAATCACACAATTCAAGCATAGAAATATATATATATATATATATGCATGCATGCATCATATATATATTTACATGCATGCATGCATATGTGTATTTTATATTATATTATTTCATGTGCATATATTACAAAAGATTGCATTATAGTTGTTGTGACATAACAAGTTTCCTCTCATCCTCTAGCTTGGCTTCAATGGCAGTGTTGAGTCGAAGTAGAACTCGCCCTTGGAATCGATGACCTGCTCATTAAAAAATCCGGCTATAGACTCTTGAATTGCTTTGATTTGGTCTTGCCGTATGACCTTTTCCTCCAACCATCGAGTCTACAAGTTTGAATTAAAGGAAAATAAATTAATATATGTACATATATATATAAAGACATAGTAACACAATCAATAATAATAATTAAATGAATATATCGTGTATTTTTAACGTACTTTGAGTCTCTCTGTAGGAGTTCTTTGGGAGAGCACCTTGATAAACTTGCAAACATAGTAACCACAGTAGTTGTTCCCCTGTTCCTGCCTTAGACACCACTTTACGAGAAAAAGATTTGTCATCCAATCTGGTGATCCGGTGAAAGCTATATGTTTAATTAATAAAGATGATACGATTCAGGGGACTTACTTTCAAAGGGATTACATTCAGTGGCGCTTTGCATTTTTCCATGTGTTGCTTCTCAATAAAGGTTTTCCAAACACTGCCCAATAAAAAATTTGCCACGTCATCAGATATAGTTAATCATCATGTTTGTGTGTATATATAGTTGCTAGAGATCCCGAAATTACCTCTGGATAATATCTATCATATCTTGGTAGTCTTGTTGTGGTTTTCTCATCGAGTCATAGATTATCAAGTGACTTTTCACCAGATCGATGTCCATCAATATCCAGTGATTGCTGCATGTGTTTATAGGATATAACGCATAACACTCATTAATTAACTAGAATCAACATATGAGCCATTAAGGATATGATCGACATGATTAACACTCACTTGAAGTTATAGGGAAAGAGTATATCCTTTTTGTGGCGTTGGTTCACTAAGAAGTTCATGAGGTTACTCTCTAACTCAGACTTCCAATTAGTGTTTGGAGTAATTGGGTCTTTGAATACTATATGGGGATCAACAAAACCAATTTCATTGCAGCCTTCCTTTCTCAGCTCTGTCATTGTAAATCTGCATATATATATAGTACTTGTTAGGATAATTTATATGCATATACACACATATGATGAGTTTAATAATAGATCGAAAGAATTATTACTTACAGGCAATAGCAGCTAATGATAACTTTGTCCAGAGAGGTCAGGTGGCATAGTTGATGAAATTCTGCAAAGTCAACATACATAACATCATCGCCATGGAACCAATGTTTGTCTCTAATTCTGACACCAACGCAGAAGTCTCCACTGGTAGACGCCTACATGTACCACTTGTTTAGCAGGTACATTTGTGTCCCCAGATCAGATAAGGCTTGAGGGTTGTATAGACTCTGGCCTAGTACAAATTTTTTCTTCAAAATATCAACCTCCGCCGCACTCTCAATGTTTCCACCACCAAACATCTGGTAAAGGTCGAGACCAGTCTCATCAAGAAATTCACCAAGGTGATCCAAATCGACATCCGGAGGTATGTTTGCCTGATGCATTAATCCTAAATTCGAACCATATTCATTACCAACAACTAGCGGGGGGATTGATTGGTGCGCTTGTTGTCTGAGTTGGGCAATGCCTTTCCCTGCCCGCTTCTTTTTCTGTGCCGCCTCAATTGACTTGGTGAGAGTGCGGTCATAGTCTGATAACGTTGATTTGGACGGCTTACGAGATTCCCGCTGTTGTTGCTGGTAAGAAGTCACCTTTTTTCTTAGAATATCTGGAGCTATGAAGAAGTACGGTTTCTCTGGGTTTCTCCTTGCTTCTTGATTCATTTTAAGTTTATCATAGAATCTAGACATGTCTTTTTTATATGCATCAGTTCCTTCTTCCTTCTCTTCAGATATTATTTTGGGAATAGCCCTTGGTTTCACGATGGCTTTCTTTGCAGGCGGGGACTGGTTCTTCGTTTGAGGGGCTGGCCTCTTGCTAGGCTTCTTGGTAGGCGGGGGCGGGGGAGGCGTTGGAGACCTTCTTGATTTGGTATCTCCGTGGAAGCACAGCTGCTTTTCAACTGAACAGATTGGCTAATGTTGATTCCTGGCTCTGATGCCTGCTTACTTGCACTCACTGCTATTTGCACTTGCCTTCTGATTTCCTCCTGCATTCTCGCTTCAAGGTTTTTTTCCCGCTCCTGTGCTTCACGCACCGCTTCCTCCAATCTCTGGAGCTGCTATGCCTCTTCTTCCTTCTTTCTCTGGCGACTTCTGTAAGAAGGTCTGTCCTGAGGGAATCCATGCTCCCACAAGACACTTCCTTTGCCTCTAGTTTGGCCACCATGTTCAATAGTCCCGATGGCATATGTCAGCTCATCCTTCTCTCTGTTGGGCCTGAACGCACCACTAGCAGTAGCTCTCTGAGCATAAAACAATCTTTTTGCTGCTTCTTGCAGTCTTGCGCCATAAACGCACTTCCCTGTCTCCTGGTCTAGTGTTCCCCCATGACCAAAAAACCAATTCTTTGCACGTTCTCCCCACTCGAGTGATTCTGGTCTGATACCCTTGGCAAGAAGGTCTGCTTCCATTTTGTTCCACTTCTTAATGGCAGTCGGGTAGCCACCTGATCCCAAGGTATGGTGGTATGTCTTCTGTTGGGCATTATGTTGGTTCTTTATCACCCGACTTACACCCTCTTCTGAAGTCTTGTACTGTACAAACTCATCCCAATAGGGCCTCTGCTTTGAGATCGGGCCTGGGACAGTAAAATCTGGTGCTATGTTCTTCTTGACATACGTCGTGTATAGGTGTTTCTTCCAAGTCTGAAACTGGGTGGCCATCTTCTTCATTGCCCAATCCCTAACTCGCTCCTTCAATTCATCACCATCTATTATATCATCATAACCATCTGTTTGGAGCGTGAAATGTACCAAGACATCATTCCAAATTAACGCCTTGTCACGATCGGAGACAAAACTGATATGAGGAGCATTGGTCTTCTTCTTCCATTCACGGGTACTAATCGGGAGCCGGTCCCGTACAAGGTAACCACAGTGGTGCACAAATTTCATTTTATTCGGCCCCCCGGTTCTCCTGTATCCACATTGAACTCCGAGATGATGAAGCGGCCCTCCAATGGCTTTTTGGGACCTCGAACATTTTTACTCTTCGTTGTAGTTGTTGATGTCGATCCAGAGGACTACAAAACATAAACATTATTTTTAATGTCATGAGCACACATAAGACATATGATAATATATATAGCTAATAATAAAAAATATATACTTGGCCAATCTGTTGTTGCTCATTTTGTTCAAGAGCTAAGTACTGACTCCCGTCATCTGCATCCTCTTGCACGTTATTTTTAGCACCATCATCGCCGGCAACTTGAGTGCCAGTGTTGATCAAATTCATCATCAACTCCTCCTCATCCATGTTTCTCGGGTCGGCCATCTAGCTTCAAAAAACAAAACCAATATATAGTACATCAACAGCGTGGTTCGCCCTGGTGTGATTGTTTAGCATTAACAATAACAATAATACGAATATTGATCAACTAGGCCACGAGAAAGGGCGGTGTGACAAGAGTGGTGGTGCTCCACTCTGCCGTATATATGTCTGTACACATGGGTGAACGAGGGCGGCGGTGCTCCGCCGTATACATAGAAACGCATGGACGAACGAGGGCGGCGGTGCTCCGTGACGTATATATACATGCATATGAATACAAATGACGTATATATATGTGTCGGCGTGGTGGCCGGTGTGTTGACGATGACGACGTGAGGCGGGCCGGCGTGCTGACGACGACGACGACGTGAGGCGGGCCAGGGCGGTGTCGGTGCGTGATGTTGTGATCCTATGTACCATGTGAACCATGTAGTCATTCATCATATGAGAAAATTCTATGTTGATAATGTAAGTATAAGTCATTATGAAATGTAAGCATATGTGTCATTCATCATATTACTTTAGCAACATTAATATATTATATCTGTATATTCAAAGTTCACAAATGAAGAAACGTTGAAGTTTTCCTTCATTTGTCTGTAGCCATGCATGCAAGTCCAACCAAAACTGCTTACATCATCACATGTGATATTTTTTATAAACTAAAAAACGCTTAGTTTACAAACTGGGTATCAAAATTGAGTTCCTATTTGACCATTATATATCCTACAACAAATCCTTCAAAAAAAAGACCCTACATGAATATATTTGGATAAAATTTCGTTAACAAACATTGATCTATGAAGATAGAAAAAATTCTTCTACTGAAACTGCATCTTGGAATAATGGCATATCATATAGTGATGAATATATGGCGGTTGATTGGCTGGATCATTTTCAGCTTTAGTGACAACGACAATGGTTTCCAAATAATATATAGCGTGTTTATTATACAAGCCATGGATTTACATCGATCTAATTAATTTCTAAAGTAATTTCATTGGTGGTCCTTAATTAAACTTGTCATGAGTTCAGGTCCCAGTGATCTTAAAATGTATTTTAGTACCATAAAATGCAGTTTTTGACACTCTAAACTTGCTAATTTATCCATATAATAACCAAATATTCAAAACTTGCGTTAAGATATGGTTTTGAGATGTGAGCTTGACAACTCCATCTTTCTCTCTTTGGCCTCGCTCGCTGCATATATAGAGTTCCAAATATTCATTTTCAGTTCCTAGATTTTGTGATTCAAAATTTGGAATTTTCAATCGACCTCGAGCGTTGACATGCCTTCCACCAAAATTGTAGTTTTCGACGTGATCTATAACTCGGCAGTGGAGGGCTCGGGCGAATGTATAAAGAGATCGACGAACATATCACCTCGAGCTCGGCAGTGGAGGGCCTCGGGCGTGGTGGGGCCACGGGCGCGGTGGAGGGGCCTCGGGCATGGAGGAGGGCACGGTGGAGGGCCACGGGTCGCGCAGAGGAGGGGCACGGGCGCGCGTAGTGGAGGCCGCACGAGGAAGAAGAGGGCGGCGCCGGTGTCACGGAAGGCGAACGGACGCGGTGGAGGCGGCGCGAGGAAGAAGAGGGCGGCGGTGTTCGACGAGGAAGAAGACGAGCGGATCGATCTGCGCCAGGCGCTGGAGGTTATATATCAGAGAGAATTACTCCCGGTGCCAGCCACCAACCGGGAGTAAAAACCCTTTACTCCCGGTGCGTGTTACCAACCGGGAATAAAGGTATACCTTTACTCCCGGTTGGTAACACGCACCGGGAGTAAAGGATATTTTTGGTGGGCCACGAAACTGCAGCCCACCTTTACTCCCGGGTGGGCTTCCCACCCGGGAGTAAAGGTGGCCTGCAGTTTCGTTTCCCGCCTATTTTAAGCAATAGTCTTGTTAAATACAATAGAAATGCAATAGTTTTTGTTAAATACATAGTAAATTAAATAAAAGGCATAAAATTATTTTGTTAAAAATATGAATTTTATTTTTGTTTATTGCACATAGGAAAAATCTATAACCTAACTTTTTTATTTTTTGTTAGAATTATAAAACATAATGTAACTAATATTTATTATTTCGTTAATGCAAAAATGTAGTGTTTAATTAAAATTATTAAAACTATTGGTTTTGGACAGGAAATTTGTTTTCACATCATTTTAACGTTAATATTTTAATTTTTCATCACTCAGTATCCTAATTTACCTTTTTGAGAGAGAAATCCCACCAAATCAAACATTGATTTAATTTGAAACATGACATAATAAACATCTGAATTCACAATTATTACATAATATCTCAAACACACACTATATTAAATCACTATATCATCAAGTGGGCACAACAGTGAACTTCTTCTTTACGTATGTCCCTTGGTTATGATCGCTTCGTAACCATGGAGTGTCCTCATCATTTACCAAGATGCTAGGGTCTTTGTTCACTTTGAAGGGCGGAATTCGGTCATCCTTTTCATATTCTTCTGACATGTCCGACTTGTCCTCAATTCCCACGATGACTCTTTTCCCTGAAAGAACTATGTGGCGCTTTGGCTCTTTGGTTGAGTCATTATCGTTTTTCCCTCTTTTTGGTTTGGTAGACATATCATTGACATAGAACACCTGATTCACATCCTTGGCAAGGACGAATGGTTCGTCTTTGTACCCAATATTACTAAGGTCTACTGTTGTCATTCCATACTCGTTGTCTACTGTTACCCCGCCTCCGGTCACCTTGACCCATTGGCACTTGAACAATGGGATCTTCAAAGTAGGTGCATATTCTAGTTCCCATATTTCATCTATGCGTCCATAATATGTCTGCTTATTCCCATTCGGGTCTGTGGTATCTATGCGGACACCACTGTTTTGGTTGGTACTCCTTTTATCTTGGGCTACTGTGTAGAATATGTTCCCATTTATCTCGTACCCTTTGTATGTGACGATATGCCATGATGGTTGCATAGCCAATAAATACAGTTGCTCATGAATGCTCTCATCACCTTGACATTTTTTTCGCAACCAACCGCCGAAAGTTTCCATGTGCTTATGCGTAATCCAAGCTTCAGTCTTCCCTAGAAACTCGGATCGTAAGAGATCCTTGTGTGTCTCAATATACGGATCTACCAAAGAGGAGTTCTATAGAACTGTGTAGTGCGCTTTATTGAAATAATCATCATCCGTACCAATATATGTTTTCCTCCCTAGTGTCCCCTTTCCACTTAGTCTCCCCTCATGTCTTGATTTAGGAACACCAATCGAGTCAAGGTCGGGAATAAAGTCAACACAGAACTCAATAACCTCTTCTGTTCCATAGCCCTTGGCGATGCTTCCTTCTGGGCGAGCACGGTTGTGAACATATTTCTTCAGGACTCCCATGAATCTCTCTAAGGGGAACATGTTGTGTAAGAACACAGGACCGAGAGTGAAAATCTCCTTGACTAGGTGAACTAGGAGGTGTGTCATAATATCAAAGAAGGAAGGAGGGAACACCAACTCAAAGCTGACGAGACATTGAACCACATCATTCTGTAGTTTAGCTAGATCAGTTGGATCAATTGCCTTCTGAGAAATTGCATTGAGGAATGCACATAGCTTCACGGTGGCTAGACGTATATTTGGAGGTAGAATTCCTCTTAATGCAACTAGAAGTAATTGCGTCATGAGAACGTGACAGTCATGGGACTTTAAGTTATAGAATTTCTTCTCTGGCACATTTATAATACCCTTTATATTCGAGGAGAATCCAGATGGTACCTTGATGTTGTTTAAGCATTCAAACATGATTTCCTTCTCCTCTTTGCTTAGAGTGTAGCTAGCAGGACGTAAGTAATGGCGTCCATCATCTGTCTTCTCTAGATGCAGGTTGTCTCTTTCTCTCAAACAACACAGGTCCTGTCGTGCTTCAAATGTGTCCTTAGGATTTCCATACACACCCATAAAGCCTAGCAGGTTCACACAAAGATTCTTCGTCAGGTGCATCACGTCGATCGAGCTACAGACCTCCAGGACTTGCCAATAGGGTAGGTCCCAAAATATGGACTTCTTCTTCCACATGGGTGCATGACCGTTAGCGTCTTTTGGAATAGGTTGGCTTCCATGTCCTTTTCCAAAGACGACTTTCACATCATTGACCATATCGAGTACATCCTCACCGGTTCGGTTGCGAGGCTTGGTCAGGTGGTCTGCCTTCCCTTTAAAATGCTTGCCTTTCTTTCTTACGGGGTGATTTGCAGGAAGAAATCGACGATGGCCAAGGTACACGACCTTTCGACATTTTTTCAAGAATACACCTCTAATATCACCGAAGCAGTGTGTGCATGCATTATATACCTTGTTTGACTATCCTGAAAGATTACTTAGAGCAGGCCAATCATTGATTGTTACGAACAACAATGCTCGCAGATCAAAGTGTTCCTGTTTGTACTCATCCCACACACGTACACCTTCTTTATTCCACAAAATGAGAAGTTCGTCAATAAGTGGTCTCAGGTACACATCGATGTCATTGCCAGGTTGCTTCGGGCCTTGGATGAGCACAGGCATCATAATGAACTTCCGCTTCATGCATAACCAAGGAGAAATGTTGTAGATACTTAGAGTAACAGGCCAAGTGCTATGACTACTGTTCTGCTCTCCAAAAGGATTGATACCATCTGTACTTAAAGCAAACCTTAAGTTTCTTGCGTCATTTGCAAACTCCGGGAATTCTCTGTCGATTGCTCTCCACTAGGACCCATCAGCAGGGTGTCTCAACATATTGTCTACCTTATGGTCTTCTTTGTGCCATCGTAACAATTTTGTATGTTCTTTGTTTCTGAACAGACGTTTCAAGCGTGGTATTATAGGAGCATACCACATAACCTTGGCAGGGATTTTCTTACGCGAATGTTCGCCCTCAACATCACCAGGGTCATCTCGTCTGATCTTATACCGCGACGCATGGCATAACGGGCATGCATCCAATTTCTCATACTCTTTGCCACGGTACAGGATGCAGTCATTAGGACATGCATGTATCTTCTCTATTTCTAGCCCCATAGGACAGACAACTTGTTTTGCTTCGTAGGTAGTGGCGGGCAATTCATTGTACTTCGGAAGCATCTTCTTTTGGATTTTTAGTAACTCTCCAAATCCCTTGTCAGATACACCATTCTTTGCCTTCCATTGCAGCAATTCTAGTGTGGTTCCCAACTTTTTCTGCCCTGCATCACAAGTTGGGTACAACAATTTCTTGTGATCTTCTAGCATCCGCTCGAACTTGATCTTCTCCTTTTCACTTTCACATTCTCTTTGTGCGTCACGAATGACCTGGCAAAGATCATCAGCCAGCTCATCTTCTGCGGCTACCTCTTCTTCAGCTTCTCCCATTGCAGTATCATTGAAGCACGCACCATCAAGAATAATATCATTATCGTCCCATTGTTCTTCTTCACCTTCTTCCATTACAACACCGGTTTCTCCGTGCTTTGTCCAACAAATATAGTTTGGCATGAAACCCGACTTGAACAAGTGTGAATGAAGAGTCCTTGAGTAAGGATATTCCACCGTATTCTTACATATGGCACATGGGCAGCACATGAAACCGTCGCGTTTATTTGCCTCGACCGCACGTAACAAAGAATGCACGCCGTCAATGAACTCTTGAGAGCAGCGATCAGCATTATACATCCAATGACGGCTCATCTGCATTACATGACATAAATATTATATTAAAACCTAGATCATAATTAATTATTTATACAACATGCGTGTCACCACAAAAGATACAAATTTATGAAAGCATCGCTACAATGTAGACAATCCCAACTACCACTAAAAGAACTAAAGCTAAAATACATTTCAGGAGCACAAGAATTTCGCGACCAATCTCAACTAAAACAGACAGATCCCCCGATTGTGCAACATCTTTGGGCTTTTTCGGCTGGATCACTGCCTCATTAGCCGCCGTATCTGCCTGTTGTGCAAGATATTTTTGCACGAGTTCAACATACTCTTTCTCCCAGTAGAAGCCTGAACATCGTCCACTACCATCCCACTGAAATTAAAACAAAAAATTAGAACTTTAATCACAACCATCATGAAAATAGGTATAAACTAACCATAATCATTAAATACGATAAAATAACTCACATTGCGATCCGGACACTTGTAGAAGATACGATCCTTGTTGGGACCCTCCTTCTTCACTCGGTACTCCATCACAATCTTTGTCTCATCACGACACTTGCCGCATGGAATGAGAGGAAGGCCCGGCCTAAGTCGCTTTGGAAACCCATGAGAGGCCGAGGACCCGGAAGCAGTTGCCATCTACTCTCTATACTCATTTTTTAATACACTATAAATTTCTCTTTTTATAAACAAATAAAATTAACAAACTATAAAATTATCTAGATCTCTAAACAATGATATTTTTAATGGTCATTGTGTTCTCGTCTTTTACTGCGGCAGATAAGTAATTCACATGATATTTCCGTAAATTAACAGAAGAATGGGAGTGTACACACATAACAGACTACTGCGACGATATCAGGACGTGTGAATAAATAACCATCCGTACTAGTTGACCTTGCTTACGTGATCATCTCGGCGAGCATTTCTCCACCGGACGGCACCGTACTTGGTCAAGGAAAAGCTCTGATTCTACGAGGAAGGGAACACAGTCTTCCACGACCGTTGCCGCTCTCCCTCGTAGAATCAAAGCTCCTCCTTGACGTCCGTTACCGCTCGGCAGAGAACATGCTCGCCGAGATGAACACGGTCCGCAAGTTCAACTAGTACGGATTTTCTATAATTTTCTAAGTTTTTCATTTCATAAAAAGTTAAAATAAAAAGTACGGTGATTGACAAACTACTGCGATGATATCGGGATATGTGAATAAATAACCATCCGTACTAGTTGAACTTGCTTACGTAATCATCTCGGCGAGCATTTCTCCACCGGACGGCACCGTACTTGGTCAAGGAAGAGCTCCGATTCTACAAAGAAGGGAACACGGTCTTCCACGACCGTTGCCGCTCTCCCTCGTAGAATCAAAACTCCTCCTTGACGTCCGTTACCGCTCGGCAGAGAACATGGTCGCCGAGATGAACACGGTCCGCAAGTTCAACTAGCTACTTTAACATTCTTTCATGTAAATATGCAAGCTTGAAGTGATTTTGAGCTCAAATTGCTTACAAATGAAAAAAACCACAATAAAGAACCATATATATATAGTGAACAAAATGAGATAAGACAATGGTGAAAAATGAGAGTATGGGATTGGTAACCTTTACAACTGAAGAATCGACGGAGAAATCAAAGAAATCGACGGAGGAATCGAAGAATAGATGGAGGAACAATGGAGGGAGGGAGGAAGCAAGAACACTACTGCAGTGAGCTTCAAAATACGCTGAGCTCGGGCTCGGGGAGGAAGAAGGAGACGGCCGATATATAAAGGGGGGACCTTTAGTCCCGGTTGGTGGATCCAACCGGGACTAAAGGTAACTTTCCAACCCCGGGCGCAGCCATGGCCCGGGAGTAGACCTTTACTCCCGGTTGGATCCATCAACCGGGAGTAAAAGTATACCTTTAGTCCCGGTTGGAGGCTCCAACCGGGACTAAAGGTCCCTGCCACCTCTGTCTGGCGCAGTAGCCGTTGGGCAGGGACCTTTAGTCCCGGTTGGAGCCTCCAACCGGGACTAAAGGTATTTCTAGTCCCGGGGGCAAAAAATTCCGGGACTACAGCCCATTTTGACCGAGGATCAAAGGTCTGTTCTCTACTAGTGATCGTATTAGCACCCACAGGTGCTAAAGCTTGGACCTTGGATTGAACTCTACCACTCATCGAGCGGCATACCTTCATTCGACTATAGCCAATCAGCTGCCAAGTAGACTCTACCACTCATCGAGCAGAAGAGAGAGGGAAGTGGTGACTGAGCATGCGATGATGAAGTGAGTGGAGGTCGGAAGAATCAAAGGGACCTGGAGAAGGTGAATAGGTCTAATTTGAATTAACAACACAAACTTACAACGAAATTAGTACTAACTGGATGTCTAGTATTGATCGAATATCTAATAGAAACTGGATGCCCGATCTAAGAATGAAACTTCCTACTCGATCTACAAATTTTACCAACCAAATTTGAGTTGATTTGTTACCGTAGAATATGCTTAGAGAAGTTCTCATGAGATTTAGGCACTCAAAGATACTAACAAAGATCCGGCAAATAAGGCACAAACAATAAGAACATGATGAGGAAACCATAAAGGCTTAGGTCTTTTTCAACCCTATTCTTTTCTCGAGCTAACCACAAAGGTCAAAGGTCAAGCTCGAGATATCTCACTAGAATCAATGAGGTGATACAAACTTTCTAAAGCAGACCACGAGATGAATAGATGCTTCACGTACAACTCTTTGTTGGTTGGATTCCTCGAATCCAAGAGTAGGGTCAGCTACTTGAACTTGAGCAGATCCTTGATACTCCCTCCGTCCGAGAAGGATGCAATCTGTACTACCGAGAAGCTAGCAACCAAGCGAAATTATGTATTCAGCCCTACTTTCCCTATCTCCCAAGCGCACTATGCACGCGAATTAAGGCCTTCACTCTCCCGTGGGTCACGTAGCTCTTGTGCAGGCCGCCCGACACTTCGTCTCGTGCATGCCGCCGTACTCGGCCGCGCGACCATCGTCGAGGTCGATAGCAACATGCCGCGCGCTGTCTGGAGGCTCGCCATGCCGGCGTCTAGAAGGGGTGCGGCAGGGTGGGGAGCACCGGCGTCTTGGAGAGGGCGCTGGAGACGTTGCGCGCAGCAGCGGAACCGCGTCGCGTCGCCCTCAAACGGCAGCGGCAGTGGCGCCCATGGACGTCTCACAAGGCGGCGGCTCGGTGGGGCGCGGGTTCTTGAGGGCGGTGGTGTCGGCGCACCCGTGCTCGACAGAAGCGTCCGGGCCGGCCGCGGCGGACGCGTGCATCTGCTCCACCGCCGGCTCGCCGATGCGGAGCTTACCACTCGCGCGGCCTTGGCGGAGCTCGCCGAGAAGCCACTGCTTGCGCGGCCATGGCGGAGCTCGCCAGGAGATGGACACGACAGAGGCGTCGCGAGGTGATGGGACTGAGAGATGTGCTTGCTGCTCCACCACGTGTGCGTCATCTCCGGGGGCCGCGACGTCAGCCGGAAGCTCGTCGCGTGCGGCATCGTCGGTCTCTATGGGGCGCCGGCGGCGGTGCGGCACCGTGAGAAAGCAGGTCGCGAGCTCTGGTCTCTGGACCTCTTGGGAGATAAGGTTTTTTTTTAATTGAAATACGCGGGAGTCTGGACGAGGGAGGCCGGCTGTGCATTCACGACTCATGAGCAGATTTTTTTTATCCGACTCCACAACTGCTAGCCTGTAGCCTACGCATGTCTAAAATTGCATTCTTCGTTGGACACGCCCTGTACCTACAATTGCATCCTTTCTCGAACACAGGGAGTAATATTTTGTGTACTCATTCTTATAAAAAGCACTCTGGCTCCTTGAAATGAACTGATTGAGGCAGGTAGCAAGTCTGTTGGATAAGATCTTGAAAAATAGCTTGGCAACGTTGTGTTTCGGATTAATCGACCGGTAGTCACTTACTACTTTTGCGTCTGTCTTTTTTGGTATCAGGTGTGTTCACTGTTTCGAAGTACACATTGCTTTCATTACATCTCAGCGCCTGTTTAGTTTCCACCCCAAATATAAAAAAGTGCTACAGTAGTCATCACATCGAATCTTGCGATACATGTATGGAGCATTAAATGTAGACGAAAAAAACTAATTACACAGTTTGGTTGGAAATTGAGACGAACGTTTTGAGCCTAATTAGTCCATGATTGAATACTATTTGTCAAATAAAAACGAAAGTACTTCAATAGCCCAAATTTTCAAATTCAGAGAACTAAACACGCGATCATCCTTAATAGTTGCCCAAGCAGACTTGAAGAAGAATAAAGTGGGCCGGACCTGCAACTTTTTCAGACGGAAAATCTGAGATAGCAGTGTGTACTTCTTGCTCTCTAATCTCCTCCTCTAGATGGTTAATTTTACACGTTAATGAGCTCCTAACTTAACTGGCAATTAATCGACGTGTCCGTTGATAATGAGATGGATATATTCTACGATTTAACAATGTTGCTCTTTTAATGACAAAAACGTTCAATTTCGACATCTATCAGCTAGTTTTTTAAAAAATATATGTTTATAGAAGTAAGATATACGTTCATAGAGGGGAGCGTTGTACGAGACTATGAGTGTCAGAGCAAAAGTGAAACTACGCTAACAGTAAGCCGATCCTGGAGATAAACGAAGTCCACAAGTTAGGGGCAAGAGATCACGACCCTGAACAGTACGGGCGGGGCGGGGCCGCGCGGGTTGTAACAATCCAAAAATCCATATACTAAAAATCACAACTACAAAATTTTTATTTTTTTAACCCCCATGCAATGTTGAGTGACATCTGTAGGAGCCAATCCTAAGTGTTGCATTAGTTATAACACAACTAGACAATTTCATGAGCATGGCATGTCATTTGATAATTATGTTTATTTAAATCCTAACAAATAAAATGTCGCATACATTGTTAACTCAAATTGTGATTTGGATTTCCATTACTTTATGTAATGCTTAACAACTTCTTTAAAGTAATAAACCATAAAGTAATTATTAATCAAACCAAAGAATAAATGCTTAAAGTGAAAACCATTTCTATTTTTGTATAACAAAACTACAACTATTTTTGTTACACAAAATAGCTAAATAAAGTCTCTAAGATATATAAGAGTGTTGTGGGCCTCACATCTAATAATCCAATGGATGAGGTACACCAGATTTGAATTCAAACTCCAAATCAAATTTGAATTCAAATAAAGAAAAAGAAAAACAAAATAGAAAAAGAAAAGAAGAAGAGCCTCGCAGCCGGATCGGCCTGCTCGGCCCGCTAACCGGCCCAGCCTGCACGCGGCAGCACCAGGCCCAGCAAGCCGGCCCAACGCGCCGCTCACGCCCGCGCGCCCTTGTGCCCCGCCTGCTGCCGCTGCCAACCGGACCCCACGCGTCAGCCACCCCTGGCAACAGTGCCTTCTTCCTCCCTACGCCAGCTTCTCCTCCCGACCGAGCCCCGATCGAAGCGGTAGGCGCGGGCCCAGGGTCACGCAAATCGCCTGGCCATGTTCCCTTGGCACCGCGCCCACGCAACCCCTACGCCAACTACCTCGCGCCCGTGAACCGTTCGATGCGTTCGGCGCATCGCCTGCCGTCCGCCCCGTCCGCCATTGGTGAAGCTTGGACCTTGGGGCTATAAAACAACGCCTAGAGCGCCCTAGGGTTCCTCAGCCCACCGCCGCCGTTCGATGGCCCAACTGCCCGCACCACTCCGAGAGAGGAGGGCCGAGAGGGGGATCCAGAGGAGGGAGGCGAGCAGGGAGCTCGGAGTCATCGACCACCGGAGCTCGGAGCGTCGCCCCGAGCGCCTACTCCGACGACGCGGCTTCCACCACTAGGCCGCGCCTCGCCACCGCACCACCACCGAACGCCGCCGAGTTCCATTGCTGAGACCTCCTCCTAGCCAAGGGACGCCATCGCAAGGCACGTGCTCACCGCGCTCGCAACGCCGCCGCCATGGTGCGGCCACCGCATGCGTATCTGACCTCCTCGCTGGACTAGGAAGTAGCCGTAGAGCACCGTCGTGACGCCTGGATGATAGCTGCATAGACCAAGAAGCCGTTAGCCGGCCGCAGCGCCTTGGCCACGTGCACTGGACCTCGGGCGAAGCTCCACCGTGCACCACCACCGCGTGCAGACTCCACCGCGCCCTATGGTCATCGTCGACGCTACATCATGCCTCCCCGCTAACCATCTGAAGGAAAACGGGGCACCAGGACCCCTAGAACTGCCCCTAGATGCCCCACCGGCGAGCACCGCCACGCCGAGCCGCCGACCACCATGGCCAAAGCCCTAGGAAGCCCTAGCTGCCACCTTGACCCCACCACTGTACTCGTCAAGGCCTGCTGACTCCTTTGCCCACCTCAATTGCACACCCGCGCCGCTGAAGGGGCTCGCCGGTGAGCTCACCATTGGCGGGAGCACGCCGGGGAAGAAGCAGGGGAATTCCCCTCGGCGGCCACACTCACATGCACCCAGTGCATGTAGACCATGCCAAAGGAAAGTAGGATGGACTCGGTCCACCAAAGACCCAGCCTACGGTCCATGGACCATGAACACAAGTCCACCATGAGCCACTCTGTGTGGGCCGATCTGTGGACCGAAGCCCAGTGGAGGCCCTAGGCTACGACATGGCAGCGCCACAGCATGCCACATGGTGGGCCAAAGCCTAGCCCGTATCCAGGCCCAACCGGCCCAGTTTGGACCCAGCCTGTGTTGACCATTGACTAGTCAATGTTGACCGATTGACCGGGCCCACATGTCAGCGACATAGGGACTCTGGACCCACTTGTTAGTGGGTGACATCATGCCGACGTCACGCAGGTCCCACTTGTCAGTAACAAACACAGCTGAGGCGATGTCATGATGATGTCACGGTGACATCAGCTGCTGACGTCAGTAGCTCTGGCCCCACCTATCAGTGACTATGATCCGTTGACCGTTGACTCACCCATTGACTTGATGTTGACTTTGACCGGACCCACATGTCAGTGACCCAAGATCCCCCGATCCCACCTATCGGAACTGATGACGTTGATGACGTCAAGCTGACGTCAGCGGAACCCCACCCATCAGCTCAAAACCAAGATGATGATGCCATACTGATGTCATGATGGCGTCAGTATGCCACGTGGACCAGTCATAGTGTGACACGTGTCAGCCCAGGATTAATTCAGCCTTTTCTATTTTCAGAAATGATTGAAACTTCGGAAATTCATAACTAATTCCTACGAACTCAGAAAAATACAAGACCAGGACCAAAACTCATCTAAAATCAAGCTCTACACAATGAACCCATGATTGAGTGCATTTGGCTCTTTTGAATTTTCATTGCTCTTTGAGATATTCTATAGACATCGCTAACGCGACTATAATACGATCGTTTGCGGACTCGGAGGAGAACCAGACGGACGAGGACCGAGAGTACCATGAGGAGTATGGAGACGACTTTACTGAAGGTGCCACATCCCACCCAATCTCATAGCACCTATTACGCATGGCTAATATAGAACTGCTATTGCTTTACTTGTTATATTCACACTATGATAGGACTTGCATGGTAGTATGCTTTCTTTATGGCCTCTGCCTTGACGCAACATTACTCCTGATCACCCTGCTGTTAGGATAGTCACACGCTCGCTGCTATATTTCACTGCTTATTATTTCTACTACGCTTATAAATACTATAATGATGAGTGGTGGAAACTGGGGTTATCTGGACTTTGGGGAGAGTGTTGTGTGTGTGACTTGGGTGTGTGGAGGGTAAGGGTTGTGTCGACCAAGTTGGAGTATACGACAAGCCTGGGGCAAGTCTTGCCGTGTGGTGCTACCTAGGCACCCCTAGAATAGATACCTGTGGTGGGTAAATGGTATATGAGGTGGTCTTGGGTGTGAACCTATGATGGGAGGAGCCCGTGGTGGAGGTGTTGTGGTGGCACGGTAAATAGAAACCCTGATGAAGACTTTCTAGCTTGGTCATCCCTAAGGACTTACTAGTACTCAGATTCACCGAGAAGCCTTACGTACCACTCGCCCTATATGGTGCGGGATGGCCGGACTACTTGGTAGGATATTGCCACTACTGCTAGGTTGATAGCAGATAGTGTAAGGAGGTACGGGGCACGGATGAGTTCCCCCACACCCTTCTGAGACTTAATGGAGACCTTGTGGACCTGGCTCATGACTCACAGTTTCAGCCACCCTAGACTAAACTTGGGGTGTACCAGGGCTGAATGGTAGAGTGGCATTATCCTAGGCTAGCAAGCTGTCGGAATCAGCCTAGTTGACAACGGTCAGTGAGGAAGGCAGATCTTGTGGTTATGTAAAACCTCTACAGAGTGTGTGGTTGATCGATCAATACATGTGCCGACTTGTCAGCTATGGACCTTTCCTGGGTTTTGCTTAAACTAGATAGAGAGATGAGTCCTTCTCTTCTTCCCCCGTGAGAGAGTGTCGGTCGTAGCCAAGGGCTATAGGCCATGAGATAGTGCCGAGAGGGAGTTGGCCTGTCGACTGAGCGATGGTATGGTGATGATATGGAGATGGTGGTATATCGATCCTAGGATCGAAACATGGCTCTAGACGGGAATGGGGTGGAATGTGTGTGGGAATGGTGTTAAAACTTGACTATAATATTATATACTTGATATGCTAATACATAGGAAACCCTAGCCTTATAGGTTCCTTTTGATTATATCCAACTTGCATCCAGTTTTCACAAAGCATTGCTCATAAGGTGGGAGTGGCCAGTACAAATCGTACTGATAAATTTTGACACATAGGTTCTGCTGAGAAATATAGCTCTAAGGAGTTTGATGGTTGAGGGGTTCGTTCCTACGCTTGAGTTTTGGCGATCTTATCTTCAAGCTGTTCTGAATGAATGCTACTTTTGATTCCGCCAATGTGGCGATGTAATAATTTATGTAATTCCGTACTATTACGCATGGCTAATATAGAACCACATCCCACCTAATCTTGTAGCACCTATTACGCATGGCTAATATAGAACTGCTATTGCTTTACTTTACTGCTACAGTCATATTATGATAGGACTTGCATGGTAGTATGCTTACTTAAAGGCCTTTACCTTGACACAACCTTACCCCTGCATACCCTGCTGTTAGGCTAGACACACGCTTACTGCTATACATTTCATTACTTATACTTCTACTACGCTTGTACTACATGCGTGGTGGAAACTGGTGATATCTGGACTATGGGAAGAGTGTTGCGTGTGTGACTTGGGTGTGTGGAGGGTGAGGGTTGTGTCGACCAAGTTGGAGTATACGATGAGCCTAGGGCAAGTCTTGCCATGTGGTGCTACCTAGGCACCCCTGGAAATGGGAAGAGTGTTGCGTGTGTGACTTGGATGTAATAATTTATGTAATTCCGCACTATTACGCATGGCTAATATAGAACCACATCCCACCTAATCTTGTAGCACCTATTACGCATGGCTAATATAGAACTGCTATTGCTTTACTTTACTGCTACAGTCATATTATGATAGGACTTGCATGGTAGTATGCTTACTTGAAGGCCTTTACCTTGACACAACCTTACCCCTGCATACCCTGCTGTTAGGCTAGACACACGCTTACTGCTATACATTTCATTACTTATACTTCTACTACGCTTGTACTACATGCGTGGTGGAAACTGGTGATATCTGGACTATGGGAAGAGTGTTGCGTGTGTGACTTGGGTGTGTGGAGGGTGAGGGTTGTGTCGACCAAGTTGGAGTATACGATGAGCCTAGGGCAAGTCTTGCCATGTGGTGCTACCTGGGCACCCCTGGAAATGGATACTTGTGGTGGGTAAAGGGTATATGAGGTGGTCCCAGGTGCGAACCTGTGATGGGAGGAGCCCGGGGTGGAGGTGTTGTGGTGGCACGGTAAATGGACACCCTGATGAAGACATTCTGGCTTGGTCATCCCTAAGGACTTACTAGTACTCAGATTCATCGGGAAGCCTTACGTACCACTCGCCCTATATGGTGCGGGACGGCCAGACTACTTGGTAGGATATTGCCACTACTGCTAGGTTGATAGCGGATAGTGTAAGGAGGTACGGGGCGTGGAGGATTTCCCCCATACCCTTCCGAGACTTCATGGAGACCTTGTGGACCTGGCTCATGACTCATAGTTTTAGCCACCCCAGACTAGACTTGGGGTGTACCAGGGCTGAATGGTAGAGTGGCATTATCCTAGGCTAGCAAGCGGCCGGAATCAGCCTAGTTGACGATGGTCAGCGAGGAAGGCGGATCTTGTGGTTATGTAAAACCTCTGCAGAGTGTATGGTTGATCGATCGATACATGTGCCGACTTGTCGGCTATGGACCTTTCCTAGGTTTCGCTTAAACTAGATAGTGAGATGAGTCCTTCTCTCCTTCCCCCGTGAGAGAGTGTCGGACGTAGCCATGGGCTAGGGCCTTGAGACGGTGCCGAGAGGGAGTTGGCCTATCGACTGAGCGATGGTATGGTGATGGTGTGGAGATGGTGGTGTATTGATCCCAGGATTGAAACCTAGCTCTGGAAAGGGAATGGGGTGGAATGTGTGTGGGAATGGTGTTAAAACTTGACTATACTATTATATACTTGATATGCTAATATATACATAGGAAACCCAGCCTTATAGGTTCCTTTTGATTATATCCAACTTGTATCCAATTTCCACAATGCAATGCTCATAGGGTGGGAGTGGCCAGTACAAATTGTACTAATAAATTTTGGCACACAGGTTCTGCTGAGGAGTATAGCTCTGAGGAGTTTGACGGTTGAGGGGTTCGTGCCTACGCTCGAGTTTGGCGATCTTATCTTCAAGCTGTTCTGAATGAATGCTACTTTTGATTCCGCCAATGCGGCGATGTAATAAATTATGTAATTCCGCACTATTTGTACTCTGATATTATCATTGTATGGATGTGGTATTCGACTGGAAAATTGGGTAATATGATCTACAACGGTCTTATTACACTTCGACTCTATGGATTTCCCTTCACGGAAATCAGGTCGCTTCATAATGTGATAGAAGTCAGAAGTTTCTTGGGATTGGCTGGATATTACCGTCGGTTCATCGAGAACTTCTCCAAGATAGCCCGTCCAATGAACAACCTTCTAAAGAAGACTAAGGAGTTTGAATAGACGCCCGAGTGCGAACAAAGCTTCCAGGAATTGAAACAGAAGCTTACCACAACTCCTGCGCTAGCATTGCCTAACATCAGCAAAGATTTCGTGGTCTATTGTGATGCATCCCGTCAATGACTTGGTTGTGTATTGATGCAAGGTGGAAGAGTGATAGCTCGATAGTTGAAAGAACATGAGAACCGTTACCCTACTCATGATCTTGAGTTAGCAACAGTTGTGCATGCTTTGAAGATTTGGAGGCACTACTTGATAGGCAATAAGTGTGATATCAACACCGATCACAAGAGCTTGAAGTACTTTTTCACTTAGGAAGATCTGAATATGAGGCAACACCAATGGCTAGAATTGATCAAGGACTACGACCTAGAAATTCACTATTATTCGAGAAAAGCTAATGTAGTTGCAGATGCTCTCAGTCGCAAGAGTTACTATCACACTCTGATCACAGAATCCGTACCACCTGAACTCAAGGAAGAGATTGAAGATTTTCAGCTTGAGATGCTACCGCATGGCTTGTTGAATGAACTCCACATACAGTATGATCTCACAGATCACATTCATCAAGCTCAGAAAAATTGTGAAGAGATTGAATATCTTCGTGGTCTGATGAAACTAGGCTACAAGACCAACCACCATAAAGATGAACAAGGGATCATCTGGTTCAAGGACAAAATCTGTGTTCCTTCTGATCCAGCACTATGAGAGGAAATTCTATCAGAAGTACATGATTCCAAGTATTGTATTCACCCTGGAGGTTCAAAGATGTATCAAGACTTGAAGAAACACTTTTGGTGGAAAAGCATGAAGACAGACATTGTGGGACATGTGGCATGATGTGACACCTGCAATAGAGTCAAGGCTGAACATCAAAGGCCTGCAAGATTATCAAAGCCTCTTGATGTTCCTGAGTGGAAATGGGAGAGCATATCCATGGATTTCATAGTTGGATTGCCCCGTTCATAGAAAGGCAATGATTCCATCTGGGTGATTGTTGATCGTTTGACCAAGATTGCACACTTTGTACCAGTTAAGACCAAGACCGATGCCGAAAAATTAGCAGATCTATATGTTGAGCATATTCTCAGACTGCATGGAGCTCCCTCTAGTATTGTATCTGATTGTGGTCCTCAGTTTGTGTCCTAATTCTGGGAAGCTCTACACAAGTCCATTAGGACCAAACTTGATTTCAGTACCGCATATCATCCATAGACAGATGGACAGACTTAACAAGTAAATCAGATCTTAGAAGACATGATGTGCGCTAGTGTACTGAATTATGGCTCTGATTGGGAGAAATGCCTACCCTATGCAGAGTTCTCTTACAACAACAGCTATCAAGCTAGCATCAAGATGTCGCCGTTTGAAGCGCTATATGGCAGACCTTGTAAAACACCTTTGATGTGGTCTCAACCGGGTGAAAGATCGTTCTTTGATTCCGCTAAGATCCAAGATGCAGAAGAAGGAGTTGCTCAAGTGAAGGAGAATTTAAGGATTGCTCAAAGTTGATACAAGAGCTATGCTGACAAAAGGAGAAGAGGACTTGAGTTCAATGTGGGAGACTTCATCTATCTCAAGGTATCCCCATTACGTGGAACTGTCAGATTCCATGTCAAAGGAAAGCTTGCCCCTAGATTTGTTGGCCCATACAAGATTTGCAAGAGGATTGGAAAGCTCACCTACAAACTTGAGCTACCTAAGGAATTGGTAGGTGTACATCCCGTATTCCATGTCTCACAGCTATGCAAGTGTTTGAGAGTGCCCGATGAAGTAGTTCCAACTGATACACTTGACATTCAAGACACTCTCGAGTATAAAGAACATCCTATCCAAATTCTGGGTAGAGATACCAAAGAGACCCAAAGCAAAACTATTCCTATGTGCAAGATCCAATGGAGCAATCACACTGAGAAAGAAGCAACATGGGAGAAAGAGTCTGACCTCCGGCTATGATACCCTTACCTCTTCGAAGAGTACATTACGCTTTAATCTCAGGGACAAGATTCTGTTAAGGGGGTAGGACTGTAACAACCCAAAAATCCACACACCAAAACTCACAACTACATTTTTTTTGTTTTTTTAACCCCCATGCAATGTTGAGTGACATCTGTAGGAGCTAACCCTAGGTGTTGCATTAGTTGTAACCCAACTAGACAATTTCATGAGCATGGCATGTCATTTGATAATTATGTTTATTTAAATCCTAACAAATAAAATGTTGCATACATTGTTAACTCAAATTGTGATTTGGATTTCCAATACTTTACGTAATGCTTAACAACTCCTTTAAAGTAATAAACCATAAAGTAATTATTAATCAAACCAAAGAATAAATGCTTAAAGTGAAAACCATTTCTATTTTTGTATAACAAAACTACAACTATTTTTGTTACACAAAATAGCTAAATAAAGTCTCTAAGATATATAAGAGTGTTGTGGGCCTCACATCTAATAATCCAATGGATGAGGTACACCAGATTTGAATTCAAACTCCAAATCAAATTTGAATTCAAATAAAGAAAAAGAAAAACAAAATAGAAAAAGAAAAGAAGAAGAGCCTCACAGCCGTCTCGGCCTGCTCGGCCCGCTAACCGGCCCAGCCTACGCGCAGCAGCACCAGGCCCAGCAAGCCGGCCCAACGCGCTGCTCACGCCTGCGCGCCCTTGTGCCTCGCCTGCTGCCGCTACCAACCGGACCCCATGCGTCAGCCACCCTCGGCAACAGTGCCTTCTTCCTCCCCACGCCAGCTTCTCCTCTCGACCAAGCCCCGACCGAAGCGGCAGGCGCGGGCCTAGGGTCACGCAAATCGCCTGGCCATGTTCCCTTGGCACCGCGCCCATGCAACACCTACACCAACTACCCCGCGCTCGTGAACCGTCCGATGTGTTCGGCGCATCGCCTGCCGTCCGCCTCGTCCGCCATTGGTGAAGCTTGGACCTTGGGGCTATAAAATGATGCCCAGAGCGCCCTAGGGTTCCTCAGCCCACCACCACCGTTCGGTGGCCCAACTGCCCGCACCACTCTAAGAGAGGAGGGCTAAGAGGGGGATCCAGAGGAGGGAGGCAAGCAGGGAGCTCGGAGTCGTCGACCACCGGAGCTTGGAGCACCGCCCCGAGCGCCTACTCCGACGACGCGGCTTCCACCACTAGGCAGCGCCTCGCCACCGCACCACCACCGAACACCGCCAAGCACCGCTCGGTGAGTTCCATTGCTGAGACCTCCTCCTAGCCCAGGGATGCCATCGCAAGGCACGCGCTCGCCGCGCTCGCAACGCCGCCGCCATGGCATGGCCACCGCATGCGCATCCAGCCGCCTCGCTAGACTAGGAAGTAGCCGTAGAGCACCGTCGTGACGCCTGGATGATAGCTGCGTAGACCAAGAAGCCGTTAGCCAGCCGCAGCACCTTGGCCACGTGCACCGGACCTCAGGCGGAGCTCCACCGTGCACCACCACCATGTGCGGACTCCACCGCGCCCTATGGGCATCATCGACGCTACATCATGCCTCCCCACTAACCGTCTGAAGGAAAACGGGGCACCAGGACCCCTGAAACAGCCCCTAGATGCCCCGCCGATGAGCACCGCCACGCCGAGCCGCCGACCACCATGGCCAAAGCCCTAGGAAGCCCTAGTCGCCACCTTGACCCCACCACCGTACTCACCGAGGCCTGGCAACTCCTTTGCCCACCTCAATTGCACACCCGCGCCGCTGAAGGGGCTCGTCGGTGAGCTCACCACCGGCGGGAGCACGCTAGGGAAGAAGAAGGGGAATTCCCCTCGCTGGCCACACTCACATGCACCCGGTGCACGTAGACCATGCCAAAGGAAAGCAGGATGGACTCAGTCCACCGAAGACCCAGCCTACGATCCATGGACCGTGAACACAAGTCCACCATGAGCCACGCTGTGTGGGCCGATCTATGGACCGAAGCCCAGTGGAGGCCCTAGGCTACAACGTGGCAGCGCCACAGCATGCCACGTGGTGGGCCAAAGCCTAGCCCGTATCCAGGCCCAATCGGCCCAGTTTGGACCCGGCCCGTGTTGACTGTTGACTAGTCAACGTTGACCGATTGACCGGGCCCACATGTCAGCAACACAGGGACTTTGGACCCACTTGTTAGTGGGTGACATCATGCCGACGTCACGCAGGTCCCACTTGTTAGTAACAAACACAGCCGAGGCGACGTCATGATGATGTCATAGTGATGTCAGCTGCTGATGTCAGCAGCTCTGGCCCCACCTATCAGTGACTATGATCCATTGACCGTTGACTCGCCCGTTGACTTGACGTTGACTTTGACCGGACCCACATGTCAGCGACCCAAGAGCCCCCGGTTCCACCTGTCGGAACTGATGACGTTGATGATGTCATGCTGACGTCAAGCTGACGTCAGCGGAACCCCACCCGTCAGCTTGGAACCGAGATGATGACGCCATACTGACATCATGATGGCGTCAGCATGCCATGTGGACTAGTCACAGTGTGACACATGTCAGCCCAGGATTAATTCAGCCTTTTCTATTTTCAGAAATGATTGAAACTTTAAAAATTCATAACTAATTCCTACGAACTCAGAAAAATACAAGACCAGGACCAAAACTCATCTAAAATCAAGCTCTACGCAATGAACTCATGATTGAGTGTATTTGGCTCTTTTGAATTTTCATTGCTCTTTGAGCTATTCTATAGACGTCGCTAACACGACTATAATGCGATCGTTTGTAGACTCGGAGGAGAACCAGACGGACAAGGACCGAGAGTACCGTGAGGAGTATGGAGACGACTTCACTGAAGGTGCCACATCCCACCCAATCTCGTAGCACCTATTACGCATGGCTAATATAGAACTGCTATTGCTTTACTTCCTTGTTATATTCACACTATGATAGGACTTGCATGGTAGTATGCTTTCTTGATGGCCTCTGCCTCACAACCTTAGTCCTGCTCACCCTGCTGTTAGGATAGTGACACGCTCGCTGCTATATTTCACTGCTTATTATTTCTACTATGCTTATAAATACTATAATGATGAGTGGTGGAAACTGGGGTTATCTGGACTTTGGGGAGAGTGCTGCGTGTGTGACTTGGGTGTGTGGAGGGTAAGGGTTCTATATTTCAGATATCACCAGTTTCCACCACGCATGTAGTACAAGCGTAGTAGAAGTATAAGTAATGAAATGTACAAGTCCTATATTATTTCTACCATGCAAGTCCTATCATAATATGACTGTAGCAGTAAAGTAAAGCAATAGCAGTTCTATATTAACCATACGTAATAAGTCCTATCATAATATAATCTACAACGGTCTTATTACACTCTGACTATGTGGATTTTTCGAAATGCGACGAGGCTACGGCCCATGGCTTTCTTTCGCCCCGTGAAGCGGAAATGCGGGATGACGCGACCGACCATTGTTTGTTCGCTGCGAGCGACAGGAGTAGGGGCCAGTTGTGTCCGCTTGGCCTGGTTGGCCCGGTCAACTTCTGTCAGTTTAAACAATTGACCCATCCACACCGGCTTGTTGCTTGGCTAGTTGGCTTTGCTGCCCCTTGTCTTTTTTTAACGGGGCTTAGCTGCCATGTGGTGGATCGATCTTTCAGCAAAATCTTATCTTAGCTAATTTTCGTAGGTTGACTTAGTGGCAAATCAGCTAGCGTGCTCCTTTCTCTCTTTTTTTTCCTAGGATCTCAAAAAACTGAGTTGATATATCTTGGTTTTTGAGCTTAAAGATGTGACTATACGTACACCGATGTATCCTCTTTCACAATTTGTACCAAAAATAACTTTAGAAAAGTAGGAGCACATATCCTAAGGCAAGAACTTAAACTCGGATAGACAGATCTCACACGACGAAAGTACTATATAAGATATGGGTCTATCTATATATCTGTTGACAGATTTAGCACCAAAAATCTGTCAAATTTTGGACAAACGAGAAGCTGACACATCAGCCATGGAAAACTGACAGATGGTAAAAGAAAAATCTGTCAGATTTTTATTACACAAGACAATATCCGACATAGATCCTAACAAAATACAGCTGAGTTGATGCACTGCTCCCTGCGCTGTGCTCACTAGCCGCTTTGCTGATGATGCTCACTAACAAATATGAAGCACAAAAATGGCACATGCATTCATCCTTCTTTTCTGGCTGTAAAAAGTAATGTTCAGGTCAAGATAGTTATTTTTAAATTATTGTTTCACTAATATGAGTATATGACAAGTTGGACAGATCACTAATAGCCAGGCAACTGACAAACTCTAGAAAATCTTTTCGCTAAATATAAACAGGCCCAGAGATTGCAAAGACAAGATGAAAAAAATTACCAAGTTCATGCACCACTATAGTACATGTCAGCTGCAAAAGCACCATAACTAGGCATAACATCAAATCATCCCTACCAGAATATTCTAAAGCCATTTTGGTGAGTCAAAAACACATTAAGCTGCACAAGTTTTTATGTCAAGATACTAGTTGATCTTCAGGGCACACATCATGCAGAGCTATTACACAGCCAAATTGCAGAAGTGGCACAATCATTACACAGTAAATACTTTCAGTTGGGTTTGTGCATGTAATTGATATATGACTCCAATATATGGAGCTGGAGGATGGTAGCATACTTACAGTGAAAAAGACACCCATTTGTCCAACTCATAACCAATTGTGCAGATATTATGTAAAGTTTCCTCTTTTAAAGAGATGTATAGGCATTTGACATGACATTCAAAGCAAAGTGAATATGCAAACAACCATTTTCCATTAATGCTAGACTTTCTCAGATGCAACAAAAAACAACCATATAGCACATATAACTAGGCTGCTGAAGCCCATCCAGAAGAAAAACTGCAGCCAAAAGCTCCATTTCCGGCACTCATTCAGATTTGGATGACAAACAAACAAACAATAACACTAGGCAAACGTGATCACCAATCCCTCATCACATACCACCTTTGAGTACAATTCCTAACTCTATGGTAAACAGGCAAGATAAATTAGAAAATTAATCAAATATAGCAAGAAAAAACATACAGCGAGGTGGCAAAAATATCAAGCATACAAACTGGTAATGTAAAGAAAAGGTCTGGGAAATGAATACTACTTAGCAACCTGACATTAGACATACGATGCAGTTTGTAAATGACACACACATCCACTCACACACACACATAGATCCGAAACAAAAAATGGCACGCGAGCTGGCAGAACCAAGTACCTTAGGCATCATCGAGGCAAAGGACACCTGGTAGAAACATCTTATCAGCAAGCCCAGCCTTCTCAACACAAAATGAAAAAATATGTAAAAAAGCACACATCAGAAGCAGGAAAATCATTGGCAGCAGAAGATTCTGCTTCATCCTGTTGGTCAGGAGTCAGGACTACACATATTCCTTGCTGCTTGAGACTGACCATTAAACAAAGGTGCAGGTTTCTTGGGTCTCTTGGGGAATTCAGCTCCAGCATGCTGCCAGGCAGAAATATCAGATCACAATCTTGTCAAATACACCACAAACCAAATGAGCTAACTGAAAAATGTTGAAGCAATAAACTGAGTCAAGCTTCAAGATTATACCATCTCATGCAATATCTCTCCCTCTGCAACATGCATGTGAAGTATATCCCCACAGTTTTTAATAAACAGTTACCAACAGCTCAAAATAGAGAGATATCATCAGCAACACAATGCTAATATTTTTGTAATAGCTACATAGAGAAAAATCATCATAAAAAATCATAAAATACAAGTTCTGCACCATATACATATTCTGGACCTCTACAAATATAAAAAAGATAACAGAGGTATTGAGCTTGAACAATTCAAAGAGTTGGGTGTTAGTGTTTCTTTGGTGGCTTCAACAAGGAAACAAAATGTGCTTACAGACTGCAAATGCCTAGAAAAGTAACCAAATGCATGAATGCAACTGAAAAATTTAACTGCAAAAGATGCTCTAAAACAAGTCAACTAGACAAGGAGGCAAACAAACCTCGACTGCTGCTAGCATGGATTGCTGAGACTCAAATTTGACAAAGCCAAAGCAAAAACTGATCAGGCTGCAACAACATGAATAAGTGTCAATAAGGAAAGTTTAGAAACTAATCAGGCTGTGAGTTCAGCAAGTTTGGTTTATGGATTCTTTTGCACATAGTTAGTATAAACATGATGAATGGGGGCCAAAATTCAAAGAATTGCCTAATGATGCATCAACCCCTCAAAACCAATCACCCCATGAACCTACAACTTAAACTAACCTGGCATTTGACTCGCATACCACCAGGAAAAAACAGAGAAGTGACAGCCCAGACCCAGATGCAGAGGTCAAAAAAACCACAAAAAACAAACAACAGAAACACACACACCCCCAGAACCACAAAAAAAACACAGAGACACACACAAACACCCAGACAAATATATAAAAAAACACAATCAAGAAAAATACCACACACACACCAACAAACACATACACACACCCACACCAAAAAAAGAAAAACACACACACACACACACACACAGACACAGACACAGAGATAGAGAGAGACACACACGCACGCACACACACAGACAAAGAGAGAGAGAGACAAACAGAGAGAGAGAGACAGAGAGAGAGAGACACAGAGATACACATACAAAGGCACTCAAAAGGCCAAAAAAAATAAGAACCTTCATCAGCTTAGTAGCATCAGGCTGAGCAGCAGTCAAAGACACAACCACAACCACACCAAATCAGTAGCAGCAGGCATCCACAGCAAGCATCAATAGCAGCAGGAAACAACAGCAAACAGCTACAAAAAGCAGAAAAAAGGCAGCAGCAGCTCAAACAACATAAATGCAGATCTACAAAAAAATCAAATATATAAAAAAAATCCAAAAAAGCAGCTACAAATACACAGTCAAGAAAAATACCACATACCCACAAACACAGACACACACCCACACCAAAAAAGCAAAAAAAACACACACACACGCGCGCACACAAACAGAGAGAGAGCCAACACACACACACACCAAAAAAAGCAAAAAAAATTGAAAAAAAACACGCGTACACACAAAAACAAAAAAACACAAACAGACCCAAACAATCACACACAATAAAAAAACACAAACAGAGACACACTCACTCACCCAGAATGGCCTGCCACATACAAAAAAAGAGAAGCCTAAAGAAAGGCCCACAAATGGACCAAAATAAATCCAAGAAAGATAAAAAAAAAACACTCACACAAACAAAGAAACAAACACAAGCCCACACACACACAAGAGAGAGAGAGAAATGTACTTATAAATAATAACTAAGAGCGAATTGCTAAACTGAGAACTTGCTTAGCGTACCAGGAAAGACACTGAAAAACAGTCACAATAAAAAAATGCAAAAAGCTCCAAAATGTGGCTCATCTTGTCAGCCAGCCCAGCCTTCTCAAAAAACAGCAACAGAATCACCACTGCCGATGATGGTGGTGACACCCTTTGTGGTTGTGAGCTCAGCCAACTTCTTAGCAATCGCCTGAAGAAAACACCATTGTCTTAAAACAATGACAGATAAAACATACAACAGGGTTGACATTTAATTACCTTCTGCATGAGGAAGCCAGCAACAGCAGGCTTCAAATAATTGGTAACTCCTTCAGTTGAAGCATGAGCTCTGTGTGCCGTGCCGAAAGCATCATTGACATAAAAGGTCAGCAACAGATGCTAACTCAGGTCGTTCTTCTCTTCCTCCTTGTAGGATCTAACATTCTTTAGGAGCAGAACTCCACCTTCTGGCAAAGCAGTAACCAACTTCTCAACTTCCTCACAAATGCAATCATTGGCCATTACAACCTATTTATACAAATATTCTAGCCCTTAGAATAACTAAAAGAAAGCAGATACCAAAATAAGCTGATGTCAAATCTTAGCATAAGTTCAACTCCAAGGAGCTCAGACAAGCGTGGAACAAAAGAGGCTTCAAGCTGTGCTTTGGGGTGACACCTTTTTTACGACCCCGGAAATGGCATCAAGAAACTACTATGGGTGATAGATCCAAACAATAATATATTATCAAAATGCAGAACTTGCAAAGCGTACTAGCATCAACCAAAAGTAATCACTCACAGAATAACAGCAAGAGACTACCAAAAGTAATCACTCACAGAATAACAGCAAGAGACTAAGAGCAATAAAGATGGAATCAGGTGCCAAATGAAGAGGACACATATATATCAGTCAATATCAGTCAATGTAGGGGGAAGTTGTGTGTGCCAGAAAACAGGGAAAACAAACAATTCTATGTAAAGTCACACACTATTAATTAACATCATGCACCTTTCAGGCAAATGAGCCACACTCAAAAAAAAATTGCACAGATTTTAACTGAAATGCACATTCAGGCACTCAACATGCCTACTGAAATGCATATATACAAAAACATCTGCAAGCCCATGCTGTAATGTTCCATTATTGTCACTGATAGATGGCAAAAAAAAATTGGATTATCTCTGAAACTACCACACCTGATAGCACAACTGTGTACAGAGTTGATAACTGAATCAACCGAAACTGTCTTTTCCGCCAATTGATCCAGTCGGGTAAACAATTGATAGATATTGTTTGTTTGGTTATTTTCTCTACTACCCTCCTAGTCCCTTTTCTTTAAACTACTACTTAAAGCAATAGAATAGCCGTGTATAATCACAGCCAACTGTAGACTGCCGACTTTAGCGATACAAAAACAGTGTATTATTGTATTAACTACAAAATAATCTACTCGAACCCAGATCTAGTACACAAAGCCACCACAAAAAAATCGTCGCCCCTTCCTGGACCTCTACATCTCGTGCCAGATCTACTACGCAGCCACAAACAAACGCGACCATTTCAGCGCGCACAACCAGTAGCTCGTCAAACAAAAAGCAAAATATCAACGAACAAACATGCGAAGAAACGAAATACACTTACACAAATCGACCGACTCCTCTGCGACCGTCGGTACGGGAAGCGGCGCGCGAGGATCCCGCTCAGAACACCACTCGCAGCAGGCATAGAGGGGAGCGGCGGCGAAGACAGCAACTCACCAATAGCTGGCCACAGCTCGGTGGAACAACCGCCGAAGTCCGACCACCGCTCGCCGACGCCCCACCCCACAGCCAGCCATAGCTCCGCACAGCAGCCGCCGAATAGCCTGGCGACTAGCGCGGCGCAAGCGAGCGGAAGAGACGCGGAAGAGCGGTGCGGCAAAAGCGAGCGGAACCGAGCAGAGAGCGGAGCGGAGTGGTGCGGCGCGGCATGGCGCAAGTGAAGCGGCGGCGAGGGCCTTGCGCCCACCGCCTGCGCCGGCGCGCGTGCGAGAAACAGACGGAATCGGAGAGGATTGGGGATAAACACGGTGGAGATGAAAATTCATAAGATATATACTCAATTCATGTGCTTTCTTTTTTTTGTGAAACCAATTCATGTGCTTTCTGGTCTTAAATCATTGTTGCTGACAATTTATAAACTAGTATAGTGGACTCATGAAGGTCATTGAGCATCTTCATCTGTACAAAAACACAACATTTTGGAACAAACGTAAAAGGTTGATTAGGGTTCCGAGCTCAGCATAGATAAATTTGTGTGCGGCTAAAAAGCTGATAGCTAGGATTTAAAGGCTTTTAATTTCTGATGAAGATGCTAATTAGTGTGAGAGATGATTAGCTTACTTGGTTATGTTACCTATTGTTCAATTAAAGTCACAGATTTGACACATGTGTCTGTATTTTTCTTGTCTAGAAACATACGATATTATTCATTTAGCGTAAGTGTGCTAGATGAAAATGAAACACCAACGGTGACTTTAGCAATCTCAAAATCTAACGTTAATTGCCCAAAGGGGCTCATAGGGGTCACTATGCTGGAACGGGCGTGTTTGGTTCAAGGAATGCAATGATCCATCGTTCTATAGCTCTTCATTTTTTTGTTTATTTTGTGGAATAAAATGTATTGATTCAACACCACATTTTCATCCCACGAGCTATGAGCTAAGCATAAACATAAGCACGGAGTCATTTCACTAAAATTTACTCAAACCCAAACGTATGCTCATGTACTTTGTTTCAAAAAAAAGTAACAGGAGAGAGAAAAACAAACTCAGTCGGACACAAAAATACAATACAGTGAGAGCATCATCAGGAGACTCTCCATATCATTCCTACATACTAATAATAGAAATTTTGGTGAAAACTACCCTCCAATAGCTTTTCTAAATGGTCATCCAAATATAGGCATCTTGTATTTCAGATTTTTCGTTAGCCAAAAATAAAAGACGAGAATGGCTCACTAAAGTGTGCATGGGATATAGAAAAACTGTTGGAGAGTGAAAAAATATAGAGAGTGATTTTTAAGCAAATGACTCTCCAAATAATGATTTAGAGAGTGAGATTTAGAAATGCTCTTAAAAGATCCTACGAGGAAAGGAAAACGAAAAACTCAATCCAATTTTTTTTTGAGAAACCAGGTATATATTTCATAAATATTTCTGATGGTTTTGTAAACCATCAGAAATATTTATGAAATATATACATGGTTTCTAAAAAAAAATTGAATTGAGTTTTTCGTTTTCTTTTCTTCCGAGAATCTTTCAAGAGCATTTCTAAATCCCACGCTCTAAATCTAACTCAATCCAACTCAGTCAGACTCAGCTTAAACAGGCTACAAGGCCCAGAGCATCATTCGAGCCCAATCTGTCCAACACTGTTGGGCACAACCGTGTAATCCAGCCCAGCGACTCGCCGTCCACCCGTTCCTCGCCCGCATCAAAGCAAGCAACCGACCAACAAAATCCCGCCGCTTCCTGAATCCTATCACGCCGGACGCGCCGCAGCCGCGAAACCCAACCCAAGCAGATAGCATTGCGTCGAACACATCATCGTCTGCAGCTGCAATGGCCACCACCACGGCGGCAGCGTCCCTCACCACCCTGTCCCCCGCCTCCGGCAAGCGGTTAGTCCTCTCGTCCCCGTCCCTCTCATTCTCCTCTCACCGCCTGGCCACCACCACCCACCGCACCGTCGCGTCGTCGAGGACGGCGAGGAGGCGGGCGGCGTCGGCGTCCCGGGTGGTGGCGACCATCGCGGTGGGCGACAAGCTCCCCGACGCGACGCTGTTCTACTTCGACCCGGCCGACGGGGAGCTGAAGACGGTGACGGTGGCGGAGCTGACGGCGGGCAAGAAGGCGATCCTGTTCGCGGTGCCCGGCGGGCGAGCTGAGGGCGAAGGGCGTGGACACCGTGGCGTGCGTGTCGGTGAACGACGCGTTCGTGATGAAGGCGTGGAAGGAGTCGCTGGGGCTAGGCGATGACGTGCTGCTGGAGCTGACGCGCGCGCTGGGCGTGGAGATGGACCTCTCTGACAAGCCCGTCGGGCTCGGCGTGCGGTCCAGGAGGTACGCGCTCCTGGCCGAGGACGGCGTCGTCAAGGTGCTCAACCTCGAGGAGGGCGGCGCCTTCACCACCAGCAGCGCCGAGGAGATGCTCAAGGTGCTCGGCTGAGCTTTTGAGTAATTGAGCTGCCTGCCTGCCGCCTCGTCTGCTCATTGCAGTTGCAGTTGTGCCGTCGCTGCAGCAGCAGCAGCAGCAGCAATAGTTGCGGGAGCCGTGCTGCGTTCTGCGCTTCTCCTGCGACAGGAACCTATCGTCGTCGATGTGAAGAGGAGTTGTTTTGTTGGACGTTTCGTGCCACGCCCATGTAGCCGGCCATGTGTTCGATGGAAATGTGAAATCCGAGTCGTGACTTGAGCCGAGTGCCTGTGTTTCCGTGGAAATGTGGAATGCAATTGCATACTGTGCCTCCGTTCGTTTCTCTTATAATCCATCTTTTTCAGCTGGTTTTTTTCAGTGAAAACAGTGTTTTTCTCGTCAAAATAGTATTTTTCTCTTTCAACCAATCAGTCTGAAACAGTACTTTGGCTTATTTTTTCAGCGAAGCGAACGGCCCGTATCTGTACGTGCCATTGCACAGGACACAGGTTGAGAAAGGTATTCACCGAACATTTGGGGCGGCAACACTGTAACGAAGTACTCCGTAGTTGCGAGCAGGGAGTGTGCGGCCCAAGCTGACAAGCTGTGGTAGGCCTCGTTGTGAGGAATCGGGCCCGAGTACAGCCCAACAACGTCTAGTCGATTTGGATGCATACAGAATCCACTATCACTGAATACAGAATATCCCCCCTCCATGTCCTGTCAGTGGTCCAGGGGCGTGTTGGCTTAACTCAACGGTCAGATCCGGATACCATGGACGGGGATGCGCCCACGAGCCCAATGGTTAAGTACAGAAAATGACGTAAGACGAGAAGAAACGAGCTCTCAGGTTAACTGGTACACTGCACGTGATTAGGCGAAGGTGACACACCGGACAAGCATGTTTACGCTAGCTAACGCGGCGACGTGTGGCTCTTCCATTAGCGGCGTCGTCGGCGTCGGCGTATCGGCACATGCCCCCCCGGGCCTTCATCTACGGGCCCCGCCGCCGATCACGGCCCCGGATCGGTGATTAAGGGCCTCTTTGGTTGATGCCAGAGATTTGTCAAGCTAAAAGTTAGGCTAAAATATTGTTATAAATTTAACACACTAAATATGAGAGTTTGATAAATTTTGGTGGCAAATTAAATATTAGTTAAAATTATGACTTGCCAAATCATTGACGTGGTAAAATTAGGAAGGGAACCCATCAGAGCCCAAGAGATCACGTGCACAAAGCGGGAGGCGCTCGCGTCATGCGCGCGGCGCGGCGGGAGTATATGTAGGGGAGAGAAGCGGCGCAGGGCACATGAGAATATGTGAGATATGACTGTGTGAGAGTGTGAGACGAGGCGACACGCGCAATCTGCTCGAGATACGTGTAAAGAAAGGGTTGGAGTTTTCAGGATAAAGTTACAGCGCTTCTCCTTTTCAGATGCCCTAGTGGATTGTCACGGAAGGGAAGACAAACCTACGCTTGTCACTTGTCCATCTATCAGCTAGTAGTAGTCTTTTTTCTTTGCGATTATCAGCTAGTAGTAGTCCTGGTGTATACTGCTGCACTCATGAGAATTTGAGATGGCTTGGTCGTTTGGAGACAGAGAAGGGGAAAAAAATCAGCCACGGAAGAGATTGTCTGTCCTAGGAGAAGGGTGCAAACTTTGGTGCAGTGGCTTGATTCCTCTGTTAACGAGGGCGAAATTCATTATCTAATAAAACAGAAACAGAAATGCTTGAATAGGGCGTTCGACCATACGGACGAACACTGCAGAAACGACGGTGCTGTCCACTCGCTCCCCCTACCCGGGCTGCACGGCCCTGCCGCCATCCGCACGCTCCACCCCCGCGCGCCCCAATCCTGCGCCGCGCAGCCCCCCATTCCACGCAGCGCCGCATCCCCCGCCGTGCCGCGGTGCATCTCCCGCGCGCGCCCCACTCCGCCTCACAGATTCTCCATCGCGCGGTCCGCCTTCTCCACCGAAGCGACCCGCCATGGCCTTCTCCACCGGAGCGGCGAGCTCCGCGTCACCGACGAGCTCTACACGGTGAACTCCACACGTTGACGAGCCTCCATTCCCAAGCAGCAACGAGATGTTGCACTGAAAGCGCATGTTGCAAACATATGTTTCAGATGTTTCAGAGGTATGTTGCGAGTGTTTCGTATCTGTATTGCAAAAGTAGATCGGGATGCTCACATGTTGCAATGGCTATGCACATATGTTTCAACTGTATATTCCAAATATTTCATCTATAGCAGATGTATGTTGCAAGTGTTTTCATCTAGATGTTGCAAAAGTAGATCTGGATATTGCATATACATGCATGTTGCAAATGTACGTTTCAAGTATTTTATTTGGATGTTGCATATGTTTGGAATAGTTTTCAAGTGTTTTTTAGGTGTTTTTACAAGTGTTTCAGACACATGCTTCAAGTGTTTCATCTGTCTTCTTTTGTATGTTGCAACTGTTGCATATGGATGTTTTAAAAGTAGATCGGTTGTTGCACATCAGATGCGCATGGGAAGCGATTGGTGACGTGGGCCCGCTGCTGGGGCACTCGCTCGCAAGCCCGACACGTTGGGGTACGTGCTCGCTCGCTCGCTGAGCGGCACCGTTTGAAGCTAGCGCCCTAGACGCTAACAAGTCCAGACCGGAAAAGGAGAGTAATACAAATAAATTTTTAAGGGTACTATAGACCAAATCCATCATATATTGTATCCCCTCCCTCTATCTCTAAAACTTGAAGCATGTGTCCACCTCGATGCCTAACTGTGCGGCTCGCCTAGCTCTCCACGTTTTCTTGTGTTGACCGTGCACCACTCCTACTCACCCTTGTGTGTGGCCATAGCATAGAGGAGCGTGGCACTCGGCAAAGCCCAATTTGTACTCGGCAAAGGCTTTGCCGAGTGCTGCACTCGGCAAAGAACACTCGGCAAAGAACCCGTCGGCAAAGGCGTCTTTGCCGAGTGTCTTTTGTCGGGCACTCGGCAAAGTTGAAACCGAAAAAACCCTAAAAAATGGGAATTTTTACCAAAAAAAAATAGATTTTTTTTATCGATGGAGGCCCCCACCGGCCAGCACCCATCCATCTCCGACATTTTTCGCGTGAATTTCATGGCTACGCGGCCGACGCGATTCGAACCCGAGACCTTCCACTGTGCACGTACCTCCTCTACCACTATACCACACTCTCACTTGTGTCTGGATTCCGTTTTAGTTTTCAATATATTATACTAAATCGAGTGTAAATTACATGTTTGAGGCCCTAAACGAATTCAAATAAAAAAGTTGTAAACTACAAAGTTTCATAACTTTTCGAGATCTACACTTTTAGTTTAGGAAGTTTTTCCATCCGAGGTCGTTTACAAAATTTGAATTTTAAAATTTTGAAATTCAAACACACCTTTGCATGACAAGATGTTTTCAAATCAAAAAGTTGTCAACTACAATGTTTCATAACTTTTCGAGATCTACAGAGTTTATTTTGGTTGTTTTTTCATCCGAGGTCGTTTGAAAGTTCGAATTTTAAAATTTTGAAATTCAAACGCAGTTTTGCATGACAAGATGTTTTCAAATCAAAAAGTTGCCAACTACAATGTTTCATAACTTTTCGATATCTACAGAGTTTATTTTGGTTGTTTTTTCATCCGAGGTCGTTTGAAAAGTTCGAATTTTAAAATTTTGAAATCCAAACACAATTTTGCATGACAAGATGATTTCAAATCAAAAAGTTGCCAATTACAAAGTTTCATAACTTTTCGAGATCTACAAAGTTTATTTTGGTTGTTTGGTCATCTGTTCATCCGACATGGTCGTTCTAATATTGTTCATAAATCTTATATATCTCTCTTGTAGTTTCATAAACTACCAGAGAGATATGTTAGATTTGTGAATAAATTTATTTTCACTTTGTCGTATGAAGAAAATACCAAAACAAACATTGTACATCTTGATGAGTTATACAACTTTGTAGTTGAAAACTTTTTCATTTGAATTAATTTACTGTTTCAAAATATGCTTTGAAATTTTCTTTGCCGAGTGTAAAAAAAAACACTCGGCAAAGAAGCTCTTTGCCGAGTGTCAAAAAAAACACTCGGCAAAGAAGCTTTTTTGTCAAGTGTAAATTGCATGTTTGAGGCCCTAAACGAATTCAAATAAAAAAGTTGTAAACTACAAAGTTTCATAACTTTTCGAGATCTACACTTTTAGTTTAGGAAGTTTTCCCATCCGAGGTCGTTTACAAAATTTGAATTTTAAAATTTTAAAATTCAAACGCAGTTTTACACGACAAGATGTTTTCAAATCAAAAAGTTGTCAACTACAATGTTTCATAACTTTTCGAGATCTATAGAGTTTATTTTGGTTGTTTGGTCATCTGTTCATCCGACATTGTCGTTTAACATTGTTCACAAATCTTATATATCTCTCTTGTAGTTTCATAAACTACAAGAGAGATATGTTAGATTTGTGAACAAATTTACTTTCACTTTGTTATATGAAGAAAAGACCAAAACAAACATTGTACATCTTGATGAGTTATACAACTTTGTAGTTGAAAACTTTTTCATTTGAATTAATTTACTGCTTCAAAATATGCTTTGAAATTTTCTTTGCCGAGTGTCAAAAAAAATAACACTCGGCAAAGAAGCTCTTTCTCGGCAAAGGTGTCTTTGCCGAGTGCCCGAAAAACAACACTCGGCAAACCGCCTGGCACTCGGCAAAGAGCCGGTCTCCGGTAGTGCGTTGCTCATATGGGCAGACAGGAGTGTGAGGAATCAGGTGAGTAGGGGATAGGAGGGGAGTAAGAGAATAAAATGAATTTAACTATGACACATGCATGAACACCACATGTCAGGATAGATCGATATGAGAGATGAACATGTGTGAGTAATTTGATGAACGCTAAATTCCTATGTTATTAAATTGTCTTGGAGACCTCTCTTATTATACACTGACTCAGTGTATCAAATTGGCATGTGTAGTACAAAAGGGTGGGTAAGCTTTGAGTGTCGGTGGGGACTCCAAAGGTGGTTGCAGCTCAAAAGAGCGTGCTGGGAGTTAGCTGTCGTAACCGTCAGAACCTCACCTGCAATAGATCCTTCTCTTTAGCCCTTCAGACTACAAGGTACTAGATCGATGGTCCTCCTAAGTTGTGGACAGCATGGAGGATTTTCAGCTTTCCATCAGTTGCTCTGTAAACCTCAGCGGCACCAAAAAGATCCGGAAGCGAGCTGAACTTCAACCTGAGACAGCGCATCAACTATCTGCTTATGCACAGCGAGCTAGCCGAGACATGTCTCACCCGCATCGCTCTTGTGAGTTGGGAAAAGTATAGCCTGCTCAATTGCGATGCGTGTCGTTATCAAGTGATAAACTGATAATCCAACTTGCGAAGTGGTGGTAGGAAGCGTACTTCCAAATCCTACCGAGATCAGCAGCGCCCAACACGGATGCATGCATGGTGACTGGTGATGGCGGTGCTTTGTGGGCCAGCCAGCCGACCTGTTGAGGAAAATGCTGGCACAGACTGCGAGAAACAAGGCCTCCGCAGTGCACAATGAGCTTGTTCACTGTTTGGTTTATGGACTGATAATAAGTCTGGCTGGTGTTTTGACCTAATACTAAAATTTGACATGTCATCATGTGCATTGCAAAGCATTCATATAGTATAAAGTTTTGAATGCATTCACTAAATAAGGTTTATTTCATAATGTTGTTATTTCATGTGATGTGTTTCAAAAACCCTAAATACAGATCATGACCACAAGGGTCAAATTTCATGTGTTCATGTGAGGCCATGTGTCAATTGACTCAAATAACCCTAATGGGCCATGTTACTGGTCAAAAATCAAAATCTAAGTGAAAGGAAGACAAATCAAATTTGAATTCATATTCAAATTATCAAAGTCCTTTTTGCCCCTTTTTACTAATTCAAAATCCATGAGGAATTTGGGGTTGAGGCAAAAAGCAAAATTGGAAATTAATTTATGAAGATCAACTTTGGTATTCAAAGTTTTTCAAGTTTACATATAAAATTTGGAGTAATTTTGAAATGATTCAAATCTTTAAATGTACCCCAAATTTGAATTTCAAAATGGGGGCAGAATTTGAAAAAGTTTCTTAAACCAAAGTTGTAGTACTTGAAAAGTTGAGCAACTTTCATTTTTGGAGATTTTCAACTTCTTTAGAAAATTTCTGAGTAATTTGAGATATGAATGCAGTGGCAGTTCTGTAATTATTTCAAAATTTCACCTCCACCTCACTGCTTGCCGCCGGCGCCACGCGGAGTTCACCGCCAATCGGTTTTCACCGCTTTCACGCGCAGTGACACGCCCAAACCTCCGTGGCGAGTTCGTCCGTGTGCTGTCATCACCGTACGCCCTCAAGCTTGCTATAAATAGGAGTACATCGTCGTCAATCGGAGTTCTCCCGTCGACTGTTTGCCGCCGGTGACCTTGCTGCGATCGCCCAATTCATCCTCGTCGGACCACCTCAAGCCAATTGCGTTGGCCGGCAGCTCCGCCTTGCCCTGCCGCTCATTCCTGACCTGCTCGCCTCGCTTCTAGCCGATCGGTACCACCGTGCGAAGGCATCTTCTTCGGAGCCGGCCGAAGCTCCGCCGCAACTGCCTCACTGTGGCCAGGCTACTCCAGACTATCTCCGACTACACCAAGCCCATCATCGTAATCCCGGTGAGCTCCTGAGCGTGTTGCTCACTCTTCCTTTGACTCTACTGCACCGTAGCCCTAGTTACAACGATCACCGTCGGGTCCGAGCCGCCATGGCCAGCGTCGAGTTCCATCCGGTGTACCCTTTTCTGTTCTGAGGCTCGAGAAAGATGCGTGACTTTGTGTAGATCATGTAGGAGCAATCCGTATCGTCGGAGAGTCACCACCGGCGCGTTTTGCTGGCCGGAACTGGCCGCGCCACCGTGCGGCTTCGTTGTGTCGCTGACAGCGGGCCCAGGCTGTCAGTGAAGCTGAGGAAGAAGAACAGTACTTATTTTTGTTTTCTGATTTTGAATAGTGCAGCAATTTAGCAATTTTGTAGGAATTTATTTACACATCCAAAAATTCTGAAAATTTGTGGGTAGCTTCTGTGCATGTTCTAGTATGATTTAAAAATTTGAAACATAGAATTTGAATATAGTTTTAATGTTCAAATATTTGGTCCTTTAATTGAAAAATGCAATTTCCATGATTTTTGTAGGTCACTATATAACTCCAAAAATTATGAAATTTATTTTGGTACACTAATTTATCATGAGGAAGCTTACATAAAAATTTGAGCTTAATTGGACAAAGTTTATTTTATGACTAATGTAGACTTACTTATTTAATTAATTATTCATTTAATCAATGTTTAATCAATTAAGATTGTTTGACTTTAGAATTGTTTGTTGACCTTGGGTCATTAAATTATAATGATCCTTAGTATCTTAATTAGTATTTGAACTAATATCTAATCTATAATTAGTAAATCTTAATGACATTTCATGTGATAACAAAAGTCATTAATACGTTAACTCGTCGAAACCCTAAGTGTTGATTAGTGTTGGATCTTGTTTTGGTCATGTTTTGTGACTAATAGGGTTCTAAGATCCATTATGTCAAGTCACATGTGTGATTCTTAATGATAGGGT